>NW_011495084.1:13210564-13218100 GCF_000754665.1 Bison bison bison | reverse complement strand
GAGTCCCTTGGACTGCAAGGAGATCCAACCAGTCCATTCTGAAGGAGATCAGCCCTGGGATTTCTTTGGAAGGACTGATGCTAAAGCTGAAACTCCAGTACTTTGGCTACCTCATGTGAAAAGTTGACTCACTGGAAAAGACTCTGATTCTGGGAGGGATTGGGGGCAGGAAGAGAAGGGGACGACAGAGGATGAGATGGCTGGATGGCATCACTGACTCGATGGACGTGAGTCTGCGTGAACTCCAGGAGTTGGTGATGGACAGGGAGGCCTGGCGTGCTTCGATTCATGGGGTCGCAAAGAGTCGGACATGACTGAGTGACTGAACTGAACTGATAGGAAGTTGAAGCTATGACCACTTCACTATTTCTCTCTAAAGTGAAAGTGAAAGCCGCTTAGTCCTTATCCACTCCTTGCGACCCCAGGGACTATACAGTGCATGGAATTCTCCAGGCCATAATACAGGAGTGGGTAGCCTTTCACTTCTCCAGGGCATCTTCCCAACCCAGGAATCGAACCAGGGTTTCCTGCATTGCAGGCGGATTCTTTACAACTGAGCTATTTTAACTGGGAGGAAAAAAAAAAAAGGTATAAGAAGATGAGCTCAAATGGGATTTAGGTAGCAGTGTATGATTTCTTGGTACATTTCCACTGCCCTGTACCTAGAGTATTTCATCTACTGTGGAATCCTGACTAATTCCAAAAACTTAATTTTTTAGTGAGTTATAGGTATGCATTGGAGAAGGCAATGGCAACCCACTCCAGTGCTCTTGCCTGGAAAGTCCCCTGGACCGAAGGGCCTGGTGGGCTGCAGTCTATGGGATCTCACAGAGTCGGACACGACTGAAGCGACTTAGCAGCAGCAGCAGCAGCAGCAGGTACGCATAGTCACCTCCATGCAAAGCTCACAGTAGACAGGAATCATCTACCACCCATAATATTTTTTCCTTACTCCTAAAGGAGTGCTTTCCCATATTAGGTGCTCATTTTAAAGGCATTGATATATTCTACTACTCCAGAAGCTTATTTTATTTGCAGCCATAACCACCCCACTGCAAAACGAATGAATGAGTAAATAAATATATAAATAAGTAAGAATACAGGCAGCATGTTCCAAGAACTGTACATCTTTTTGATGGAAAATCAATATACAGTGGGTCTGGAAATTGAGACTATTGAGCTAAGTTTTTGTTTACTTTCCAGGTAATTCCAGTTTCTGCTGTCATCAGGCCTGTAAAAAGAGGGCTTTCCTGCATTCCCATTTCATAAAACCCTTTACGGATCATAAGAAGCTATTTGCAATTATGTTAATTCAAATTCTAAATTCTGCCTAAGTGAGGTTGACAGATTGCAGACAGCTAAGTGATGGGAATGGGTACAAATAAATTCTGTGAATGATGATTATTTATTGATCTGCAAAATGCATTTGATTTGGATCAGTACTAGAAAAAAGGCACAAATGTGGTGAAAGCTCATACAATCATATTGAAGACATGGACAAGAACATCTTCCTAGCATGGACAGAGCTGAAATGTTCCCGCGAGAAGAGTAAGAATTCCTTGTTTCAATTTCTTTTAACACATGAATGTTTAAAGTTTAGTGGTTTCTGTTTCCATACCCAAATCCTGATTTAAGAAGCTACTTTCAAAATATTTATTACCACTCCAGCCATTGCACTACAACCCTGTTATTGGTGTTTAAAATGTATACATTTATAAATTATGAATAGAAATTTATAGTCAGTAAAAAAATCAGTGTTTTTCTTTTTATTTAAATTAGTGAAAGTTCTATGACAATGAAAAATCTCTTCAATTCTTCCATTCATTCTGGAAACGGAGATCTTACTTTTGTTTTAAGCAAAGTTGTCTTTGTGCAGTCATTGAAATAGTCCTGCCCCAAACACACAACTGAACGGTGCCAGTAAGGGCCAGTCAGTTAAGCAGAACTCTAGCAGGGGTCTCATAGTTCTCATGCAGCAGGTACAACAGAAGGAGTCAAAGTAACCTTGTGTCCTTATCTACCATTAGATCAATCCAAACATAAAGATGACCAAGACTTAGTTGACTAGCTTGTTCCAGGTGCTCATGCCTAGACATTCTCTTCCAATAAATCTGAATTTGATGCGAGGAATTTCTTATTTTTTAGCAGCACTCTGGGTGGTTATAATGAAAGAGCTCCTTCAGAATAGAAATTTTCCATCTTGTATTCCTGGTACCCAACACAGTGCCTGGTACATGTGAGACTCTTAAAAAATTAATCTTTTAAACTAAACTAAATTTAAAAAAACTGAAATATGATTGGACATGAGTATGGCTATGTTAGTCAAAATAGGTTGTATTTGCAGCAGGAAGAAATGCCACTGAAGTCTCGGTTGTTACAATATAGGCCTGTTGAGCATGCTCATAGCCCTGGCCGCTTTCCAAGAGCAGCGAGAGTCCATGAAGCCACCCAGGGGTCCAGGCTGACAAGGATATTACCGTGATGCAGCTCCACCTTGCAGTTGTGTTACCCCCTCTGTGGTGGCTTTCGAAATCACCATGGAAGGGAAAAGGTGTGTGGGAAGGGTTTTCTCTATCAATCAAGGGTTTTAGCTTGGGATTAATACACATTAGTTAATTTCCCACCCTTTGGCCAGAGTTAGCCTGTGACCCCACCAAACTGCAAAGTAGCTGGAATGTGTGACACTCCTATGCCCTCAGAAGGAGAGAACTGATGGTGATGAACATCAAAGGTGTTAATCGCTGGAGGTGACATATGAATCATTTTTTTCATATGCTTCTTTATAACATTTTAGGTAGTGCTCAAATACCATTTATGGAATCCTCCACGTCAGCTCTCCTGTCATGCTTCCCCATTGCAGCTCAACCGATTCATCTGCATTCTTTTCATGGAAAAGCTAATGAATGACAAGATCACGAAATAGGCACACTATCTTTTGTAGAGTGTGTTAGTCGCTCAGTTGTGTCCGACTCTTTGCATCCCATGGACTATAGTCCACCAGGCTCCTCTGTCTATGGGCAAGAAATTCCCAGGCAAGAATACTGGAGTGGGTTGCTATTTCCTTCTTCAGGGGATCTTCCTTACCCAGGAATCGAACCTAGGTCTCCTGCATTGTAGGCAGATTCTTCACTGTCTGAGCTACCAGAGAAGCCCTAGCCCTTCCCACAAAGATTTACATCAGTAAAATATGATATAAATTGCACTCAAACATTGATCCCTGAGTTTTAGAGAGTTAAAAAATACACTTGGGAGAATTGAACACGGCCGAAAAGGTCTCCAAGAGTATGTGGTTGGTGGTTAGATATTGAACAAAACGCTTTTGAACTTAACCCAAATAACTCTTAATTCTTCCAGGTTGATGTCAGTATTTTGTCTACCAAATAACCCTGTGGATTCAAACTACTTGATATGTCTGCCCTAGACTCAAAGAAGAGGGAGAAGAAGAGGGTTTCATGTGTAATCACTGTTACATGGGAGTAGAATAGAGACATAGTTTTAAATATTGTCTTAAATACAAAAAGATAGTTAAACTGGCTGGTGTGTGTGTGTGCTGTCTCTCAGTCGTGTCCAACTTTTTGAGACCCACTGGTAGCCCACCAGGCTTCTCTGTCCATGGGATTCTCCAGGCAAGAATACTGGAGTAGGTTGCCATTTCCTATTCCAGGGGATCTTCCTGACCCAGGGATTGAGCCTGCGTCTCCTGCATTGGCAGGCAGATTCTTTTATCACTGTGTCACCTGGGGAGCCCAAACTGGCTGTTAGTATAAGTCAAAATTTTATTAAAAAAAATGAAACTTACAAGTTGTTTTGTTACTATATGAGGACTCTGATGGTTAGCTATATACTCAGCTTAAAACCAATGCTTTCCCCCAGAGTGAATTTTAAGTAAATGGTTAAAAATATTTAAGTGTTACAAAAGAAATAGATGCTTTTAAGTAAATTCAAAGAAAGAAAAATTGAACATCTCTGACCTCTTTTCAAATCCCTGATAATAAAATCTTTTTTCTTGATTTATTTGGATCCAAACTTTCGGTATTATATGACAATACACATATGCAAGAAAACAATAGCACTTACATCTTTATCCACATATTATAAATACGTTTTGATCTCATCTAGACCTTAAGTGAAATGAAACTCGAAAAGGGTATTTCCTTACCTTTATCCCTGGTATCAAACACAGTGTCGAGCGCATCATGGATTCTTAATTGATCACCTAATGAACAGATGGCCCTTAAGTTAACGAGCTATCTTAAACAATTTTTGATATGAGCCTTATTACTTTTTTATTTAAACTTTTTATTTTATACTGGAGTATAGTTGGTAGTTGATTAACAATGTTGTGATAGTTTCAGGCATAAAGCAAAGTGACCAGTCATATATATGCATGTATTCATTCTCCCCCATGAAACTCCTTATTTTTGTGGGCAGTATAGTGTTCCACAATGGCTTCCCTAATGGCTTAGTGGGTAAAGAACCAGCCTGCAATGCAAGAGGCTCAGGAGACATGGGTTTGATCCCTGGATCAGGAAGATCCCCTGAAGGAGAAAATGACAACCCACTTCAGTATTCTTGCCTGAAAAATCCCAAGGACAGAGGAGCCTGGCATGCTGCAGTCCAAAGGGTCATAAAAAGTCAGACACAACTGAGAGACTAAGTGTACATATAGTATTGCATAATATAAATGGGCTATAATATTTTGAACTATTTTCTATTGATGGATACTTTAAGGTTTTTTCCTATTCTTTCACTATTACAAACAATTTGGAAATTGTTCATTAGTATGATTCCTGGAAATGGAATGTTTAGCTCAATGTTACAAACATTTATTTTGAGAGATACAAGTGAGATGGTTTTTCACCTTTTTGGGAAAATTACAAAATCATCTGACAATCTGATGAAAGTTAACATACCTTCTCCCAGTAAACTGTACAAATGCTCTATGTAATCGCTGAAGCTTCTGGTAATAATCCCAACTTTAAGAATCCCTGTCTTAGAGTGTTATTGACTACTGCGGTTGATTTTGTCCCAGAGGATCTCAACGTTTAGGTGCAACATGATCTGCCAGTTTTCCTTCAGGAAACATATTCTGAAAGGAGAATTATGAGATCTTGAGATACTACGTGCTCATTTGCCCCTCTGAAAATTGTAAGCTCAGTTTACCTAATTTCAAAGGCAAATACTTCAATGTCAGTGCACTTGTATGACTATAAGAAGCCCCACACTCTGTCACATTAAAATCCCCAGTTAAGCCATGATTTTCTTATTGTCTTCTCGAAGTTCCCCTAACTGCTCCAGCCACAGTGATATTACCAAAAAAAATTTTTTTAAGATAAAAGGGAACACAGTCTGTTTCCACTCAGATTGCATCAGGTTGGATTAAGTAAGAACTTGAATATTGCCCAACCCAACATAAGAGTAGCACTGAATCATAAAAGAGAACTCCAAGTGAAGACAGTTACAAACAGCTAGGAGAATGCTCGGTCAGCAGACCTTCTCTCCCAGTGACCAATGGGGGACTCAGAACAGCCCCCTTCCCCAGCAGCAGTTAGGTCAAAGAAGTGGCTGGTTTATAAATCCGACTCAAACCAAGGAACTGTGAGGTGCCTGAGACACCAGCATTAGGGTCTCTCTTCCACATACACACCCCAATTTTTCTGTTTTCTAAGCTCGTTCATTTTCCTGAAGAGAATAAAGACAAATTAATTTCAATAGTCCTCCTCTCCAATGTCTGAGAAAAAAAAGCCTGAGCTAGATGAAAAGATGTAAGTTCCAGCTGCCTTCAGGAGAGGAAGAATGCATTTCTTTAAGGAACTGGGACTGATTTACATGAAAAACGTGCTCTTGGTTTACTCAGCAACAGGAAGACTGAGGCCCTTGCCCCTTCATCTCTGAAAGGAACGGTTGGACATCTCAGAGAATGGACTCTGACATCTTTAGAGTGGAATCACTCGGCTGGGCTCATTTCCTGGCTCCTGTGTTTTCACAGCACAGAGTTTCAAAGACATGTCAAGTCTTTAACGCACATTTGAAATTCTCGGTCTCTATCAAAACAAATCTGCCATTTCCGGCTTCACTTTTCAGCGAGGCTCATTACAATCTTAAATTTGAACATTGTTAGAGAATAAAATCTACACCTGTCTTTAGATTGTTCCTAAAAACTAACATTCTCCTGTTTCTTGGTAAGTGCTATTGTACATGAACTTGAAATTCATGGTTAATATTACTAAGTAAAAATGTTGCTGGACAATTTTAAACTGAAAGAAAAAGTGTCTGCTTTCTCCTTGTTGTCCTTTAAGAAATCAAACTGAAGTTTAATTAAGGTGAGAAACAGGTTAATTGACAATAAAACAGTTTAACCTAGATCCTTGTTAGGCAAGGGATATTTACTGCATCGACAGTGTCAATATCACCTGGGCTTTGATTAGAGATGAAAAATCTAGAGCCCTACTGGAGGGCTATTTACTCTTGATAATGCATTTTTACAAGACCCGCAGCTAATTTCCATACACAAAAAGTTTGCATTCTCAGTTGCATGACTCTTGGTGAACCCACCAGGCTCCTCTGTCCATGGGATTTTCCAGGCAAGAAATCCGGAGTGGGTTGCCATTCCCTTCTTCAGGGGATCTTCCCGACCTAGGGTGAAACCTGTGTCTCTTTTGTCTTCTGCATGGGCATGTGGGGGATTCTTTACCTCTGCAGCACCTGGGGGCCCCAGGAAAAACTTAAGGAACACTAATCCAGGCCACCTTTGTGATGTTACCTAGAAACACAAAATGTTTCCAGCTACCAGGGGTATTTACTGTCCTCAAAACTATGGCACTCCATATAAATTCTCTGAGCAGGACAGGTATGGGAGAACATGTCCTTGAGGAAAACTAATCCAAAAGCAGAAAGTAAAAAGACACTCGAAGCTCTGTTAAGATCCCTGTGCAGAAAACATTACTGCAGAATGACCAAATAAAGACAGGAGTATGATTCAACTAAAACCAGAAGTTTTTGTTGCAAAAAAGAAAATTAAGGGCTCAAAATAATGAATAAAAACAGACGTGCTTTGTTGTACCTTATAATTTATATTGCTAATTTATTAATTAAAATTAGTATTTAATAACTTTTGTAACTTTAGTTCCCAAATAATACTAAATTATATATAGGTAGATAGATAGAGGGTCTGAGAAGCAATAGTAAAACTTTGCTCATATAATCAATAAATGTCATTCAATGCCAGGTACTGCTTTAGGTATTTAGGATATAATCTGTAAAGAAAAAAAAAAATCTACCTTTGTGGTGCTTACATCTTTGTGTGGAAACATCAGAAATAAATACTCAAGAGAAGCAAATTGCATAGGAGGCTGGAGGTGATTAGTGCCGTAAAGTGCAGGGTTGGGAGCAGGTAGATGGCTGCCATTTTAAGTAGGGCTATCAGTTGTGGAACGCCGGACTGGAAGAAGCACAAGCTGGAATCAGGATTGCCAGGAGAAATATCAATAACCTCAGATATGCAGATGATACCACCCTTATGGCAGAAAGTGAAGA
>NW_011495084.1:13206160-13210464 GCF_000754665.1 Bison bison bison | reverse complement strand
ACCCATGAAATTAAAAGACGCTTACTCCTTGGAAGGAAAGTTATGTCCAACCTAGATAGCATATTGAAAAGCAGAGACATTACTTTGCCAACAAAGACATTACTTTGCCAACAAAGGTCCGTCTAGTCAAGGCTATGGTTTTTCCTGTGGTCATGTATGGATGTGAGAGTTGGACTGTAAAGAAAGCTGAGTGCCAAAGAATTGATGCTTTTGAACTGTGGTGTTGGAGAAGACTCTTGAGAGTCCCTTGGACTGCAAGGAGATCCAACCAGTCCATTCTGAAAGAGATCATCCCTGGGATTTCTTTGCAAGGAATGATGCTAAAGCTGAAACTCCAGTACTTTGGCCACCTCATGTGAAGAGTTGACTGATTGGAAAAGACTCTGATGCTGGGAGGGATTTGGAGCAGGAGGAGAAGGGGACGACAGAGGATGAGATGGCTGGATGGCATCACTGACTCGATGGACATGAGTCTGAGTGAACTCCGGAAGTTGGTGATGGACAGGGAGGCCTGGTGTGCTGTGATTCATGGGGTCGCAAAGAGTTGGACACGACTGAGCGACTGATCTGATCTGATCTGTAGGAAGCAAGAAAGGTCGTAGAAGGTAGTGGAAAGCCTAATTGTTTCAGCTTGTGAATGATACATGTAAATCTTCTCTATGTATTTACTATTTTTCTTTTTTTCTTTCAGTTTTATTGAGATATAATTGGAGGAGAAGGGGACAACAGAGGATGAGATGGTTGGATGGCATCACCAACTCGATGGACATGAGTTTGAGTAAGCTCTAGGAGTTGGTGATGGACAGGGAAGCCTGGTGTGCTGCAGTCCATGGGGTCACAAAGAGTCAGACACGACTGAGCAACTGAACTGAATTGGCACGCAGCACTCTGGCTCAGTTGGTTAAGAATCTGCCTGCAACATGGGAGACCTGGGTTCGATCCCTGGGTTGGCAAGATCCCCTGGAGAAGGGAAAGGCTTACCCACTCCAGTATTCTGGCCTGGAGAATTCCATGGACTAAGTCCATGGGGTCATAAAGAGTTGGACACGACTGAGTGACTTTCAGTTGACTCTGTAAGTTTATAGTATAGAACATAATGATTTGTTTTACATGCACCATGAAATGATTACCATAATAAGACTACTGAATCCGTCGTCTCATAGGGACATGAAGTAAAAAGAAAAAAAAATTCTTTCCTTATGTTGAGAACTCTTAGGATTTACTCTCTTAATAAGTTTAAAATGTAATATACAGGAGTGTTAATTACATTAATCATGTTTACATTGCATCCCTTGTACTTATTTATTTCATAACTAGAAGTTTGTACCTTTTGACCACTTTCATACAATCCCTCTTCCTCTCACCCACTGCCATCTGATCTTTTTTCTATGAGTTTGTTTATAAAGTATAATTAACGTACAATATGCTGTCTATGGGGTCACACAGAGTCGGACACGACTGAAGCGACGCAGCAGCAGCATGTTAGTTCCTGGAGAATAATAAAATGATTTGGTATTTCTCTATATTATAAAATGAACACCATAATAAGTCTAGTTTTCATCTGTCACTATACAAAGATATTACATTATTATTATGTTTCCTATGCTGTATGTCTCATACCACTGACTCATTTATTTTGTAACTGGAAGTTTGTAGCTAATTTCCTTTGTTTATTTCACTCATCTCCTGATTCTCTTCCCTTCTGGCAACCACTTGTTCTCTGTATCTATGCATACATTTCTGGTTTTTTTTTCATTTATTTTCTTTTATATTCCACCTATAAGATGAAATCATACGGTATATGTCTTTCTCTATCTGATTTATTTCACTTAGCATAATACCCTCTAGGTTCATTCATGTTTTTGTAAATGACAAGACCTCATTCTTAATTATGGCTGAGTTATATTCCATTTTATATATACCATATATATTCTTCATTCATCTATTGATGGACACTTAGGTAACTTTCATATCTTGACTACTGTAAACACTGCTGCAGTGAACATGTGTGTGTGTGCTCAGTCATGTCTGACTCTGTGACCCCACGGACTGTAGTTTGCCAGGCTCCTCTGCCCATGGAATTTTCCAGGCAAGAACCCTGGAGTGGGTTGCCATTTCCTACTCCATGGTAGGGGTGCACATATCTTTTCAAAATAATGTTTTTGTTTTTGTTTTGGAAAAATACCCAGAAGTGGAATAGCTGAATTGCATAGTAGTTCTGTTTTTAATTTCTTTGAGGAACCTCCATACTGTTTTCCTTAGTGGCTGCCCCTATTTACATTTTGATCAACAGTATATGAGGATTTCCTTTTATCCACATCCTTGCCAACACTTGTTATATGTTGTCTTTTGCTTAATAGCCACTCTCACAGGTGTGTAGTACCTTTCATTGTGATATAATTAGCATTGCTCTGAAGATTAGTAATGTTGAGCATCTTTCTCCCGACTGATGATTTGTGTGAAAAATGTCTATTCACATCATCTGCCCATTTTAATCATGCTTTTCAATATTGAGTTGTATGTGTTCTTAGTATATTTTGGTTATTAACTCCTTATGAGATATCATTTGTTATTATCTTCTTCCATTTAATAGGTAGCCATTTCATTTTGTTGATCATTTCCTTCACTGTGCAAAAGATTCTTAGTTTGATATAATCCTATTTGTTTAATTTGATTTTGTTTCCATTGCTTGAGGAGACATGTCCCCCCCAAAAAATATTGCTCAGACAAAGAGTATACTGCCTATGTTTTCTTCTAGGAGTTTATGGTTTCGGGTCTTATGTAAGTCTTTAATTCATTTTGAGTTCATTTTTACATGTAGTATGAGAAAATAGTCCAGTTTGGTTGTTTTGCATGGAGCTGTCCAATTTTCCCAGCACCATTTGTTGAAGAGGCTGTCTTCCCTCACTGTGTGTTCTTGTTTCCTTTGTCATAGATTATTGACCTTACAAATATGGATTCATTTATGGGTTTTCTATTCTGTTCCGTTGATCTATGTGTCTTTATTATCTTCCCTGGTGGCTCAGACGGTAAAGCGTCTGCCTACAATGCCTACCATGTGGGAGACCTGGGTTCAATCCCTGGGTTGGGACGATCTCCTGGAGTAGGAAATGGCACCCCATTCCAGTACTCTTGCCTGGAAAATCCCATGGATGGTGGAACCGGGTAGGCTACAGTCCATGAGGTCGCAAAGAGTCAGACACAACTGAGAGACTTCACTACTCACTATGTGTCTTTATTAGGGCGGTACCATACCGTTTTGATTTTAGCAACTTCATAGTGTAGTTTGAAATCAGGAAACATGGTACTTCAGCTTTGTTCTCTCTCAAGATTATTTAGGTCATTCAGGGTCTTTTGTGTTTTCATATGAATTTTAGAATTATTTGTTCTATTTCTGTGAAAAATACCATTAGTATTTTGATGGGGAATGCTTTCTATCTGTAGACTTCCTTGGGTAGTATGGTCATTTTAACAATATTTATTCTTTCAACGGTATATCTTTTCATTTGTTTGTGTTGCCTTCAATTTCTTTCAAGGATATCTTATGGTTTTCTGACTACAGGTCTTTTTCCACTTAGTTAAATTTATTCCTGGGTGCTTTGGGTATTTTATTCTTTTTGATGCAATTATAAATGGACTAGTTTTTTACACTTAAGGAAGAGCAAGGGAGGGAGATGTTCTCCTAACTTGCAATATGATTGTTGATCCACTGCTTTAGTGATAGTGTAAAATCCCACTCTATAAATTACATATTAACCTTTCTGGTGAGTGATACATTCAGCTGGGAGTGAATTCAGATTTCATTTTTCAGTTGCTCTTATTTTATATGTAATTACATCTAGAAATTAAACACGATAATAACTTTATTATGTGCTTACTATGTACAACGTTTATCTTTTTCTAACCTTGGAAGAAGGTACTTTTATCCTTGCTTTTAGAGATAAGGAAATGGAGGGTCTAAGATGATGAGATGGCTTCTCTCAGAAGCAAAAGTCACATTTTTTTTTTTTTATTAAACTACCCCCACAATTTGAACTCAGTGCATTATGTATGTTCAGTTCAGTTCAGTCGCTCAGTCGTGTCCGACTCTTTACGACCCCACGAATCGCAGCACACCAGGCCTCCCTGTCCATCACCAACTCCCAGAGTTCACTCAGACTCACGTCCATCGAGTCAGTGATGCCATCCAGCCATCTCATCCTCTGTCATCCCCTTCTCCTCCTGCCCCAAATCCCTCCCAGCATCAGAGTCTTTTCCAATGAGTCATCTCTTCACATGAGGTGGCCAAAGTACTGGAGTTTCAG
>NW_011495084.1:13200970-13205669 GCF_000754665.1 Bison bison bison | reverse complement strand
ATGATGTACTCTGCATATAAGTTAAATAAGCAGGATGACAATATACAGCCTTGACGTACTCCTTTTCCTATTTGGAACCAGTCTGTTGTTCCATGTCCAGTTCTGACTGTTGCTTCCTGACCTGCATACAGATTTCTCACTTGTAATCTCTAATTTCATTACACGTTTACTTATGGGATGGAGTACACAAAAGTCTTATTACAGACTTTATACAGTAGTAACAAACACAAAAAGAGACCACATGGACAAGTAAATGCTGTTTGATGGCCAGTCAATACTTAAACCATACTACAACTTCAAGTTCCTAAAACAGTCTACGATACTACCGTTTATCAGTTGTGGTGTTTTGCTTCTGTTTTTTACATACAATCACCATCGTATTCCATACATATAGTTGCTTTCAGACTGAATTCTTACTATGAGCTGAAGACTATACTATGTACTCCAAATATATAACTGAATTTTATCTTAAAAACATCATTTTAGAGATGAGAAAACAAGCCCGAGGAGGTTAAGCAGGCCTGTATCCTTAAGTTTCACAATGAATGGTGAGTCTTAGCCCTTTGTTTGGAGCCCTAGAAACTTCTGTGTAAGGAACTGCTTAAGGTACACAGTGCAGAGGTAAGAAAAAGCCCATCAGAATATGATAAATCTAGAAATTGGCAAGGAGTAATTATATTGCTGGATGGCATCACTGACTCAATGGACGTGAGTCTGAGTGAACTCTGGGAATTGGTGATGGACAGGGAGGCCTGGCATGCTGCGATTCATGGGGTCGCAAAGAGTCGGACATGACTGAGCCACTGAACTGAACTGAACTGAACTGAATTATATTGGACTAGGGGCAGGAAGTCAGGACAAAATACCAGTTGTGCCTCTAGAAAGATGGTTCTGGAACCAACGGCATTGCATATTAGTGATGAATCTGTCATTTCTGCCCCTGAAGACTTCAGCAAAGGACCTAGGTGCCCTCGGTGACATATCTTTATAGATCTATCTTTGCTGGGAGGTGGGAGGACAAAAACCCTTTCAGAGTCTGAAATGATTCTTAGTGTCCCTGGTCATCATAAACTTCTGGCAAACTGAAATGGAAAAGAAGACTAAAAAATCAAACAGCACTGTGTGCAGCTCTAAGTACAATAAGCTATTGATAACAGAGATCCTGAGTCATCAAGAACACATTGAAGGAAACAGAGATGTGTGCAGTATATGATAGAAAGCTTTTCATTTAAAATTGTTAAACTGAAAGACTAGGCACTTGATCTGGCAAGTTTTATGAGCCCTACTGGAGGATTCACTTTATGTGGAATTCTCATTTCCTGACAGCCCTGGAAAGATCAGGCCGAACTGTGATAATGCTCATCTCTGTGCATTATAATGAAGCTGCCATGGTAACTCTAGAAGTCACTTTTAAAATGTGCAATTTTAAAAGTTCATTTCCCAGAAAAAAAGATTAGTATAGCTGTAACACTCATAATAATCTAATGAGACTTGAAAGGAACATTCAGGCAAAAAAAAAAAAGACATACAGACTGCTCAGATTTCACAATTGCACTGTCCTTCTGAGAATGACATGGTCCACTCATGACTTCCCTAATCAATAAAACAACAGGGGCTTTAGATCAGAAACTTAATTAAATTTTGGTGCGTAGAACCCAGCAGTAGAATTCATTCAGTTTCTACTTAGCTCAGTATGCTTGCTAATTCAGCCACAGAAGTGCTTGCATAAAAAATTTCATGTACTTGTCATTTTCATAATTTAAGGAGCTAGGTATAATCAATGTTCCCGGCATTAGTTACCTAGGAAAGGTGGACTGTACCTTTTATGACTGGTCACAGAAATCAGACTGGGAAGAAACGAATGTGACACAGTGGAACTGGGTCCGTTTCCAAAATAAAATCCTCTATCCTCAGCTCCACCCACCCCCAGCCTTTTGATAGGGAAAAGGCATAAATCAACACCCAAGGTCTCTACGCCTTCTTATGGAAAGTATTAATCTATTTTTCTAACAGAGCTTGTAACTTTTTACGAGTTCATTGTTTTTTGGAGACTGAATCAGTGCCAGTCTAGAGATTTGGCGTGCTCAGGGTGCTCTTGGTGTCTCAGGGACACCATAAGCACCAACTGCATACATTCCTGGAGGCATGATGTGAGTCATTTCTTCAAGCGGCATGTTTCATGAGAATGCCTTTTCTAGGACTTTCCTTGAAGGCTTACAATTTAGGATCAGGGCCCTGGCTGCAAAATTCAAATAAGTCAAATTTAATAAATCTTCACTAGCAGAAGGCTTTTATGGCCATCTGCTAATAGAAGAAGAACCTTAATTATACACAGCATTTCACATTGTTCAGAAAACTGTCCTACAAATTTCCAGTAGCTATTAACCTCACTTGCTTGTTTGCTTGCTTTGTCACTTCAGTCGTGTCCGACTCTTTTTGAACCTATGGACCGTAACCCTCCAGGCTCCTCTATCTATGGAATTCTCCAGGCAAGAATACTGGAGTGAAAAAAAAAAAAAAGAATACTGGAGTGGGTTGCCATTTCCTTCTTCAGGGAATCTTCCTGAACCAGGGATGCCTTTTAAAGAAACTAAGCTACTTTGTCCAGAAATCATAGAATTTCATTTCCCCACTTAGTGTGACTTTCCAAAACACCCAACAGTGGCTTGATCATCAATTTCACCAATTTAATTAAAGAAAAGGATAACAAAACTCTTTGATTATCCCGCTGGCCCTCCCCACTCACACACACACACACGCACACACACACACACACACATAATTCCTGCCCCAGTCAGGTGAATTGATCATTTGACATCATGTGGAGAAAACAGGAGAAATACACTGAGCCATCTGTTTTGGTTTGATGTCAAACCAGCCTTGCCATCAAAACGTTATTTTGGCCCTTTCAATAATTTCTAAACATGTTGGTGGCAGTAGAATCAGATAGAGCTGCACAAGTTTCCTCAAAACTGATCATATTACACACAATGGGAAAGAAGTAGAAAATCAAATTAGGCCAGTAAGCCTGCTTAGTAGACTTCCATAATATTTGATTGTCAAAGGACAAGACATGCTAGCTCAGCCTTGTCCCCTGAGAACAGTGGCAGGGCTCATTCTGCCTCACACATGTTTAACTTGAATCTTTTATAATCTTTTATAAATTTCTTGGAGGCCCTTCACAACTCTCACAACTTGAATATTTAGTTCATGGAAAGTTCTATTCAGCAGGTGGGAGCAAACACCAGTGAACTCAGAGTCCCTGCCGGTCTGTGCTCCATTTTAGCCATAAACTGATAATGGTTAGAGAAACTCCACCCTCAGCTTTCTTGATTAATAGAGCTACCTTGTCCTGGATTGTATTTAAAGCATCGGGCCACAGAATCCCTTCTTTTAGGAAGTTTGCTCCAAAGTAAACAAACCACCAACGCACAGGGAAGAATGGACCCTCTTTCCACTCAGCCATTCACATTCATCTGTCCCCAGGCACCTCGCTTCCCCTTTTCATCCGAAGGTTTTCCAAAGGTTTCAGTATTTACCTTCAGCCACACCACTGCCTTTTTGATTTTATCAGGAGATCTTACAACTTATTTTATTCACAATGAGATTCATATTACAACAATTTTATTCACAATGAGATCACAACGATTTTCAACTTTTGTCCCCTCTATCTCAAAATTCATGTCCAAGATGAACTGTGCTCAGGTCCTTTCCTTCGATGCTGTCTTTATCCCCTGCAAGCCTACCACTCATTTTCTAAATATGCTCCCTCATGCTTCTCCTCTCATGTCCTCATAATCCATGGGCACAGCCAGCTGCTTTATATCCCCATACCTGCCTTCCACTCAGCCTAGAACATTCTTCCACATTTGTCCTGTAGGAACACGACTGCTCAACTCTTAAAGACGAGACCCAAATTTTATACCATGACCTATGAAGTCGTTCCAATCTCTTCCCATCATGAATGCCACACTCCAATCTCACTGGATTTCCTACAAATCCTTAAACCCCATCTCTATGGTTGTGTCTTCATATCCGTCTTCTTAAGCTTTCTCCTCCTGGTTGAGTCCTCTTCCTCTTCAATGGGACTCAAGTGTCTTCTCTTTGAAATCCATCTCAGACCCTGGGGTGGGCATGATAGAGTCCATAACTCTTTCTCCCATCAGAACTCTGTCACAACCTCTTCATTTAAACGGCACAGTGTAGCACAGTTATCTGTATATAGTCTATCTGTCTCTCCTTGAACTGTCCCATCCAGATTATGGGAATTAATAAACTTGGAACGTTCTTTACAGTGTGATAGCCAGGAAATAGGTGCTCAGTAAGTACTGTTTCAGAGTTGGATAAATTCTTCTTCCTCATTAAGGATTTTGCTAGTTTGTTTTCAACCATAACATATAAATATACAAACACATACAAGTGTACAATTGTGATGGTTAATTTTATACATCCACATAAAAGCCACAGTACCCAGTTAGATGTCTCTGTGAAGAGATACTTAACAATGAGATTATCATTTTTTTTTTAATTTTATTTTATTTTTAAACTTTACATAATTGTATTCGTTTTGCCAAATATCAAAATGAATCCGCCACAGGTATACATGTGTTCCCCATCCTGAACCCTCCTCCCTCCTCCCTCCCCATACCATCCCTCTGGGTCGCCCCAGTGCACTAGCCCCAAGCATCCAGTATTGTGC
>NW_011495084.1:13174504-13200870 GCF_000754665.1 Bison bison bison | reverse complement strand
GTGCACTAGCCCCAAGCATCCAGTATTGTGCATCGAACCTGGACTGGCATCTCGTTTCATACATGATATTTTACATGTTTCAATGCCATTCTCCCAAATCTTCCCGCCCTCTCCCTCTCCCACAGAGTCCATAAGACTGTTCTATACATATCATTTAAATGGGCAGACTTTGAATAAAGGTTACCCTTCCTAATGTGGGTGAGCCTCATCCAAACAGTAGAGGGTCTTAATAGGAGAGAGACTGATGTTGCCTGAAGAAGAGGAAATTCTTCCAGAAGACATCTTTGAACACAAACTGAAAGTCTTCCCTGGATCCCCAGCCTGCTGACCTACTCAAGATTTTGGACTTGGCATCCTTCACAATCTCATGAGCCAATTCCTAAAACGATCTCTATTTGCACATCCTATTGGTTCTATTTCTCTGGAGAACCCTGATGAATACAATAGTCAACACAAACTTTTTGTCAACTGAAATATTTCAATGGTTTTCTCTCCACACAAAAGTTTCTAAAACAAAACAACACAAAAACAGTTATAAATAAACTTTATGAGTTTAGGTTTGGAAATATTTATTTGTGAAGGTGTGTTTGTGACCCAGTAACCCTGAAGTCACCCTGAATGTGAGTTTGAGTTCTGGCTCTAGCAGTTGGGTGACCGTGGTCAAGTTACTTAGCCTCTTGGTTTTCTCTGACTTCACTTTAGAATGAGGTCAAACTACCTACCTTATATGATTGCTGTTGTGAGGATTACGTTTTACGATGAAAACATGTAAAGTGCTTAAAACAGTGCCTGGCATATAATCTGTGCTCGTGAGTGTGTGCTAAGAGACTTTAGTCCTGTCTGACTCTTGGCAACTCTATGGACTAGGGCCTGCCAGGTTCCTCTGTCCATGGGATTCTCCAGGCAAGAACACTGGAGTGGGTTACCATGCCCTCCTCCAGGGGATCTTCTCTACCCAGGGACTGAACCCGCATCTTTTATGTCTGCTGCATTGGCAAGAGGGTTCTTTACCACTAGTGCGACCTGAGAAGCCCAGTCTGTGCTCAGTGAATGTTAACCGTCATGTTTACAAAGCCTGCTCTGTCTGCCTAATTGCTTCAGTTTATTCACTTCCCCTTGTTAATTTACCGAAAAAATAGAAATTATCCTTTTTTGCAGCTCCTATAATCTAAAAATTAAAGCACAATAATATATTTGTTATAAAGAAATTCAATTACTAAGTTTTTTTGGATGGCTTATATATCTTGATGTAGTGATATTATATGTGTATTCCTAAGGTGATATTTTTTGGTTGCTTATCATGTGTTTACTTTGTTACTGTTTACAAAGTAAACAGTAAATCTGTTTACTTTGATTCTAGGATATAGGAAATGTGGAAAGTTCAAATATATAGGTAAAAATGAAAGACATTTTCATTTAATAAAGCTATAATCAAGATAGAAAGCATTAATTAAGTAATTACTTATGGGAATAAAAATATTGTTTTTGAGTTTACTAACTATTCTTCCTTGCAGAGGGGTTGCTAGCATTCCGTTTTGAGTTATAACATATGCAAACACACATAATTAGAGCCGACTCTGGGATTCCTTATTATGAAAGAAAACAGTAGTTCAAAAAGAAAGATCTCAAAAGACATTTTGTTTGGCCGGGTACCGGACCACATGATTTAGGGGGAATTAGTGGATTTATTTTGGAATATGTGTGTGTTTTAAGCCTTAATCTAAAAGAAGACCTAAGTCAACCTTTATTTCTTAGCACAGTCCTGTTTATTATTTAATGATTTGTTTCAGAATTGTGTTAATAAGATAGGAAAGTCAATCAGGAAGAAAGGAATGAATGTGTGTGTATGTTTCACACATCAATCCTGTAAGACTTTGCTTTTTCCTCATTACTTTCTGTTTTCCACTGATGGAATTGAATTCATCTTGCCCTTTCTTGATAAAACATTATGTCCCTAAGGCATTTACTAAATGTTGAAAGAAAACATTCTTTTTTCCCTCGCTTTGAGTATGTGAAAGATTGATGATGAAGACATTTTCTATCTTCTTTCATTCAGTTCTGTCTTTATATCATTACTAATAATTTGGCAATCAAATGCACTTGAAAGATGTAGATGAAATAATCTTCATTCTTTTATCAGTGGCAAAAGAATTTCTGATTTACAAGTGGATCAAGAAACAGACACTTTTCACTAAATTATAATAATAAAAGACCTATAAGCATAAATGATAAACGGAGGATAATGCAATATAAGTTAAAAGGATCTATATTTCTGAAGTCATTTAAGTCATTTCCCCTCTTCCAATCAGGCTTCATTAAGTCTATACAGATTGATGAGTGTTGATCTCTTTCTTGTAAATTTCCAGGAAGAAAGATGCCTCATTTAAGGAGTCATTACCTATATATGTATATACGTGTGTGTGTGTGTGTGTGTGTGATGTGCTATTTTTTTTTTTAAATTCAAATTAAGTTTTAACATGTGACTTTGCATTAAGTATTTTCTTCTTTTTGAGTTCTGACAGGACAACCTCACTCCAGGCTTATGAAATCAGAATTGCTATCCTATTTTGTAGAATGAAAGGAATGAGGCACGGACATGCCTTCATTCCACAGATCATTAACTTTTTAAAAAAAGGGTTTTGCTTTTTAAAAAAAAAATTAATATTTTTAAAAAAGTCTAAACCATTTCCCACCAAGCTATCATGAATAGAGGGAAATCCTCAGTTGGCATCATTTTTCTCTCTCACATCTTATCTTTTCTGTCAAAAATTTCTTTCATGTTTAAATAAAAACTGCTTAGAATTATACTCCATTGGTACATTATGGTAAACAGAGATTAAAGTAGGCCCTTATTGCCAATATTTCTGTATGTAAAAATCAGTTGAGCTACAAACCCAGAAACCCTTTGAAAGATGTGCCTGCTAGATCCCCACTAGGTAATTGTTTGATAACCATGGCCAGCCTAGTTTGGCTGCTTTCCGGATCTGGGAAAAGAAATGTTCCCTGATGGTTCCATCAAGTTCTTACAAATGATCCGTGTTGTATGTTTAACTGGACACTTCATCCTTCATATCCCTGCTTTTTTATCCCCACCCCGACTTTTCTGTCTTTTCTTCCAAACTAATAGTAACAACGTGGGAGCTGAAATGCTGTAATGTTATCAAACCCATTTTCCTTTGACTGATATGCTGAACATTATTTCTATGTCTCCTAATGCCTAATTTCCAACCAGGCTGTTCCTCTCATCTCTCTTTCTCTTCAGTTTCTCCTTCAGTGCAAAAGGAGTTTTCCTTAATGCATTCAACAGATGCCTCCTCCCAATGCCATCTTTTCAGAGCGCTGAAAAGTGCTCTATTGTGGAGCCTAGCGGATATGCTTGAATATACAAACACAGCAATGCTTCTTTTCTTTATTGACTTGCACAGAAATCTGTGCCTCTACTAAATAAAACACTTCACCATCCTCGTATCAGGCCGCCCATGTGCTGAGACATTTGTGTCTCCTTTAAATTCATCAAAACTTCCCAGGTTTGCCTCCAACAATATTTTAACAGATAACACACTGCCAAAACCCGATCAAACGCTTTCCAAATCTTCTCGACAGCATTATTGATGACAGATGGTTAGCCTCCACACTTCACCAAACCGTGGGACAGTATTAGAAATAACATTGCCTCTATATGATTATGTAGGAGGACAGCATATGTAATTCCTGTTCAACTCTTGAACCTTGCAGAACATAAACATTTAGAAGAGTTCCAAAGTACTAGAAGGACTATAATTGCACATGATTTTATGTGAACTGTTTACTTACTGGCCCCTTTAGCTGAAGGGGAATTATTTATTTGCTTTTCTTTTCATAGGAATCCTAAGTGTCATTCTACTATATTTATAAGGCCCATTCTCACAGCTTACTAAAGAAAGGCAGCTATTTTTCATGAGTGAAAAAGTTCTGAAAATAAATGTACTCAGGACTTAAAAAATGCTATTTCTCAGAAGTCTGTTGTTCTTTCCAGTTAGGAATTTCTAAACCAGAAATGAAATGATATATTATTTTTTCCTAATTACTCTTTGGTTCTTTGCAAATGTTAATCCTTGATTGGTAAATGTCAAAAAGGCCACTAATATTGCATAAAATGTGTTACTAATGTAGCTGCTTAGGCAAAACTTTTAAAATTTGTAGGATAGTTATAAATTAAATAAGTCTCTTGGGCACCAAAATATGCTAGCATAATAAATGGCTTACCATGGATGCATTGAATGGTTGTCATGTTCCCAGCTTCTTAAATACTCTGAAGTATTACCTTCCTAAATTATAAACTCCCTGAAGATGGGAATTATGTCTGTCCTGTTCACTTTTGTATACCCACTGACAAGTATAGAATCTGTTCCATAATAGCTACTCAGTAAATATATTAAGACTATCCAGATGAATAAACAGATGGATAAATGGGTGGATGTATTTATCTAGGTACAGCATATTATAACTTTTATCTTTTACTGTAAAAGAATATCACAGTGAAAGTTAGTATACATTATGGGTAAAATCCTGGCTTTAGCTCTGATTGTGCTTATTCACTTTATAAAAATGGAAGGTTCTTAAAATCTAGTGCAATTTTCCCATCTTTAAAGTGGGAGGAGTAATAATTTCTACAACATATGAATACAAACAGTACTGTGATGGTGCTAAGCACATTGATTCTGGGTTTGGATTGTCTGTGTTTGAATCTATGTTCTACATGTGATAGTTATGTGTCATTGTTCAAGGCTTTTATGAGAATTTGATAAGTTGATACTTATAAAGGTATAGCACCGAGGGCTTAGTAAACACTTAAAATACATGTTAGTTATTTTCATTGTTCAGTACTATTTCTTCTTTCTTGAACCAAGAAAACAAGGTTTTCTGTTTGTTTCTCATTGTGATTAGTTTAAAAGAAAAAAATCAGCAATTATAATTTAGGAGCTATAAATATGAATTCATCAATCAAGTTGCAAATGTGACATAAAAGGGCTGAAGTACTAGGAGTGGTGATGGAAATATAACCTTTTGATGTAATAAGGTTTTACAGAAAAAGATTGACTTGTTTTCACTATCCATCTATTCATCAACTTCATTTATTCAATCACTTAGTTATTCAACAGTATGTATTGAGTCTTGGCTCTATGAAAGATACTACTCTAGGTGCAATAAATACAGTTGGCAAATAAACAGAAATAAACAAAACCTCCAACAGTCTTTAGGAACATATATGTGTTGTGGGATGTGTGTGTGTAGAAAAAAATAATAAGCAAGAGAAGTAAGTATATAGTTTATCTAGTCCTAAAGTAAAGTTAAATTCATATAGGTAATTCATGTCAAGGAGAAACTAGCTCAGACAGAGAGAATTTGAAGTTTTGGCAGTATAATTTTTCCGAGGTAGACAGGAGAATCTTCGTTTACATGGTAGATTTTAGAATAAAGATCTAACATAGGTGAGGGAGTGAATCATGCTGGTATCTTTGGAAAGGACAGCCAGACAGACTGAGAAGCAGTGGGAAAGACCCTGAAGAGGAACCCTAGCTAGTACATTCCCGAGATATCAAGGAGGCCAGTCTTTTTGCCATCAAGCTCCATAAGAAGGAGAGTAGTAGCAGCCGAAGTTGAAGAGGTAGGTGGGAAGGGACGGGATTGTATAGGGCCTTGTATGTCAGTGGGATGATCTGAACTTTCATTTGTGAATTTGAATGTTTTTAGCAGGAGGAAGAAATTCTTTGATCACCATTTTAACAGGATCATTTTAATTACTGTCTTGAGAATATACAATAGGGGGTGTGTGCTGTCACTTCAGTTGTGTCCAACTCTTTGCGACCCCATGAACTGTAGCCCGCCAGGCTCCTCTGTCTATGGGATTTCCCAGGCAAGAATATCAGAGTGGTTTGCCATTTCCTTCTCCAGGGGATATTCCCAACCCATGAATCAAACATGGGTGTCCTGGGTCTTCTTCATTGGCAATGAATTCTTTACCACTGAGCCATCTGGGAAGCCCATATATGTAGTATTTAAGCATAAATGGTTTTTACTGTACATATTGTTCTCCCACATGATTAATTTTTCATTGAAAATATATGTTGGAGACTTTCATACATATAGAATTCCTTGGTATTTTTAATTGTTGCATGATATTTTATATGACACCCTCCTGATGAAACTTAGATTAACTCTCAATTTTATCACCATTATCAAAAATTATGTAACCAACATCCTGGGAATGCCTTTTTGGGCATATAGTTGAGTAGGACTCTAGAGTTAATATTTATAATCAAAGTTGTATATGTGCAATGAAAGTTTAACTGATACTTCAAGTTTTCCTCTATTAAGATTATACTTTCACTAAGAAAATAAAAGCTAAAATAAAATTTAAGTTTGTTTTTTAAAAAAAAAACTAAGAAAAATTTGCAAAACATAATTTCCTAGTGTTCTTTTCACATCAATAAAACACTGGCAACATGTTATGGGTTGGTTGACTACATGAAAAATCATTGATTTTTTCAAGCATACTTCCAGGTAGTGAGGACATCAGTTCAGTTCAGTTCAGTCAGTCAGTTGTATCCCACTCTTTGTGACCCCATGAACTGCAGAACATCAGGCTTCCCTGTCCATCACCAACTCCCAGAGCTTGCTCAAACTCGTGTCCATCGAGTCAGTGATGCCATCCAACCATCTCATCCTCTGTCATCCACTTCTCCTCCTGCCCTCAATCTTTCCCAGCATCAGGGTCTTTTCCAATGAGCCAGTTCTTCACATCAGGTGACCAAAGTATTGGAGTTTCAGCTTCAGCATCAGTCCTTCCAATGAATATTCAGGACTGATTTCCCTTAGGACTGACTGGTTGGATCTCCTTGCTGTCCAAGGGACTGTCAAGAGTCTTCTCCAACATCACAGTTCAAAAGCATCGATTCTTCGGCACTCAGCTTTCCTTATAGTTCAACTCTCACGTCCATACATGACTACTGGAAAAACCACAGCTCAGACTAGATGGACCTTTGTTGGCAAAGTAATGCCTCTGCTTTTTAATATGCTATCTAGGTTGGCCATAGCTTTTCTTCCAAGGAGCAAACGTCTTTTAATTTCATGGCTGCAGCCACCATCTGCAGTGATTTTGGAGCCCCCCAAAATAAAGTCTGTCACTATTTCCATTGTTTCCCCATCTATTTGCCATGAAGAGATGAGACCAGATGCCACGATCTTAGGTTTCTGAATGTTGAGTTGTTAAACCAACTTTTTCACTCTCCTCTTTCACTTTCATCAGGAGGCTGTTCAGTTCTTTGCTTTCTGCCACAAGGGTGCTGTCATCTACATACCTGAGGTTATTGATATTTCTCCTGGCAATTTTGATTCTAGCTTTTGCTTCATCCAGCCCAGCGTTTCTCATGATGTACTCTGCATATAAGTTAAATAAGCAGAGTGACAAAATACAGTCATGACGAACTCCTTTTCCTATTTGGAACCAGTCTGTTGTTCCATGTCCAGTTCTAACTTTTGCTTCCTGACCTGCAAAAAGATTTCTCAGAAGGCAGGTCAGGTGGTCTGGTATTCCCATCTATTGAAGAATTTTCCATAGTTTGTTATGATCCACACAGCCAAAGGCTTTGGTGTGGTCAATAAAGCAGAAGTAGATGTTTTTCTGGAACTCTCTTGCTTTTTAGATGATGTAGCAGATGTTGGCAATTTAATCTCTGGTTCCTTTGCCTTTTCTAAAACCAGCTTGAACATCTGGAAGTTCATGGTTCATGGACTGTTGAAGCCTGACTGTGAGAATTTTGAGCATTACTTTGCTAGCATGTGAGATGAGTGCACCTGTATGGTAGTTTGAGCATTCTTTGGCATTGCCTTTCTTTGGGATTGGAATGAAAACTGAACTTTTCCAGTGCAGCCACGGCTGAGTTTTCCAAACTTGCTGGCATATTGAGTGCAGCACTTTCACCACATCATCTTTTAGAATTTGAAATAGCTCAATCTCCACTAGCTTTGTTCATAGTGATGTTTCCTAAGACCCACTTGACTTTGCATTCCAGGATGTCTGTAGGTGAGTGATCACACCATCATGGTTATCTGGGTCATGAAGATCTTTTTCTATAGTTCTTCTGTGTATTCTTGCCACCTCTTCTTTATATCTTCTGCTTCTGTTCAGTCCATACCATTTCTGTCCTTTATTATGCCCATCTTTGCATGAAATGTTCCCTTGGTATCTCTAAGTTTCTTGAAGAGATCTCTAGTCTTTCCCATTCTATAGTTTTCCTCTATTTCTTTGCAGTGATCACTGAGGAAGTGAGGATATATCATCAGGATGCCAACAAAGTTGTGTTGAAGACAACACTCTAGGAGGTATAAATTTTGTGGAGCTTTGCTTGGATTACCTAATATAGTAAAGAGTATTTTATTTCTTTCATATTCTCTAGTTGCCGTATTTCTCTCAGAGAAATTGAAAATATACACCAAAACAGTGTGAAAAAAAAAAACTTTTTGCATTAAAAAAACATAAAATGCAATAATTAATGACCAATCAGGAAAATAGTTTTCAATGTATAACATAAAGATTAAAATTCTTTATAAAATTTCTTTAAAATGAGAAAAAAATACTAACAGTGAACAACTCAATGAAAATAATTCAAATAGCCTCAAAATACATAGGTGCTTGCACTCTCTTTATGACAGATTGACAAATTAAAACCACAGTGAGATAATACTTTTCACTTTTTAGACTGGCAAATACCAAGGACTTTGCCCATTAACTTTTTGGCAAGGCTCTGGGGAAACAGGCACTTTCATTTATTGGTAGTGGAAATGCAAAATGCCATTCTAAGGGAATTAGAAATAACCAGCAAAATACATGTCTTTATCCTTGTATCTTGTAACTCCTTCCAGGGATCTACCTGAAGATCCCCTTGCAAAAATACAAAATGATATACATACAAGGATATTGATGCTGACAATATTTAAAATAGTGAAAGCCTGGAAACAACACATGTCCATCCACAGTGAACTGGTTTAGTAAAGTATATGTCCACATAATACAGTATTAATCCTCTGTAAAATATGATGAGGAAATCTCTTATACTGATATTAGGTGACTCCTGAATCTTTAGTTAAGTGAAAGAAAAAAACAACAACAAAAACACAGAAAATGCAGGTGTAAAGGTGAAGGAACCAGGTTGAAAATAAGATTTCTTTGGATATATACTGCAAGTATGAGTTAATACTTGGTAGGGTTAGTAGCAATAATATCTCTATTATTTTTTATAATTTTCCAAAATATTTTACTTTTTAACTTTTGAATCACCTTTCTCAGTTACAAACAGCATCCCCTGCTAAAAAATAAATCCAAAATAGGAAGGATATGGCTTATCTTTCCCTTGATGAAGCATACTTTTGAGTCTTTCAGAACTGTTTTAAAATTTTCCTTGCAAAGAATTCGGACATTTCCTATTAAGCACTTCTAATAGTAATAACTATTAGGCTGCAATACTATTAGGCTGCAAAACCACCCCAACTTAGTGGTGTAAACCAACCGTTTTATTATGCTTATAGAATCTATGGTTCAAGAATTGGGAAAAGAAAAGAAAAGGGTGATGGCAGCTCACTCCCTCCTCTCTATGATGTCAACTGAAAAGAACCAGAGGCTGAGATATCTCAACTGCTGGGGACAGGAATCATCTGAAGGGAAAGTCTTCACTCATAAACCTAGGAGTTGAGTCTGATTGCTGTCAGGAATCTCAGCTGGGGCTATAATGTGGAAACCTGTATTGGCCTCTATATCATCGGCATGACAGCCTTGGACATCGTACTTGATGTTGAGGGCTCCAAAGGCAAGTGTCTCAAGAGAACCAGATGGAAACCATCACCTTTGATCATCTACCTTTAGAAGTCACGTTGTACCACTTCTGCCACAGTCACAAGGCCATCCAGTTTCAGGGGGAGGGGCATGGTTCCCAGCTCTTTCAATAAGTGGAGTGTCTAAGTCATAGTATAGGAGTATGTGGGATGAATGATATTGCTGAAGTCATTTTTTGAGAATACAGTGAGTCAGAGGATTTTTCTTTTTTTCCTGTTGCCATAAAGGCAATAAAAGATTGGGCCTTTTCTTTCATTTTATATCCTAACTACTTGTTTTCATTTAATGAATGTTACTGATTTCTATATATGACTTCTATATCCTGCAACCTTATTAAACTCTGTCCATTTCTTTTTTGTGTCTGATTCTTTTGGGTAATTGGTTATATAATCAGAATAAAGAGTTTTATCTCTTTCATTCAAATTTTTGAGGCCTTTTTAAACTTTTACTCTTGCAAATTGTGTTGGCTATGAGCCTCAACATGATATCAAAATGTAATGGTGACCATGGATATCCTTGTCTTTTTCCTGATTGTAGAAGACATGTCTTTTTTTTTTCCATTAAGTAAAATGCTACAACCGAAAAGAATATTTTCTCTATTATCTTCTTCTTTTTAAAAGTTGTGCTATGGTATTTGAGCAGAAATAATCTTTACTATCAGATTTTCGTTTTGAATCACAATTTTAACTATTATAAAGTGCCTGTCTTTTTCTTTCTTTCTTTTCCTTAATATTTTTTGGTCTTATTTCTACCTGATTTGATATTAAGCTCACCAACTCTGGTTTTCTTTTATGGCTTATACTTTTCTTAAACACCCCGTAGATGTTGCTCTACGGTCTTCTGGCATTAAGAGATACTGTTTGAAAAGTCCGTCATTGTCTTAGCCTGTTTGGGCTGCTGTGAAGAAACACCAGTGACTGCAGTAGCCTATAAATAACAAGAAATTTATTTCTCACAGTTCTGAAAAATGGAAAGCTAAGATTAGGGTGCCAGCATGCTTGGGTGAGGACCTTTTACTGACTGCAGACTTCCTTGTATCCTCACATGGAGAAAAGACTAGAAATCGCTCCAGAGCTGCTTTTTAAAGTATGTTAATTCCATCTATGAGGACTCTGCCCTTATGACCTAATCACCTCCAGATCCTACCTTCTAATACTATCATACTGGGCATTAGGATTTAATATATAAATTTTTAGGGAGACACAAACATTCAGCCAATAGCATACACCAGCCTAATTATTTTCCTTTTATAAGAGCGTTGATGTTTTTGTCTATCCAATGAAAATTTTCTCTATCTTTAAAGCCCAATACATTTATTAGGATATGTTTGGGACCAATTTGTCTTGGTTCACAGATTCAATATACAGATTCACATCTTTAGTTCAGTTTTTAAAATATGCTTTACAATATTAATTCTCTCCCATTGCTTTTCTTCTTTGGAAGCTTCAGCTCTGCACTCACTAAATTTCCTTTATCTGTCTTCTATATCCACCATCTAAGATTTATTTGCTTCCATCTCATTTGCTTGTTTCCCTTCTTCGATTTGTCAGACCTTTTACCGAAGTGTCCATGTCACCATTAGTTTGCTTTTCCTGAGTTCCGTCGATTCCTTTTTCCCTCTCCTTATTTTCTAGCCATTACCTCTGCTAGTTCAGACAACACCTGTATTTCAGTTTTGTAATCTTTCTACATAGTTGCAAATAATTCACTGTTATTTACAAATTAGTACTGAAATATTGGATTGTAATTTTTATCTGCTATATGTATGTATGTGTGTGCTCAGTCACTTAGTCGTGTCTGACTCTTTGTGGCCCCATGGACTGTAGCACACCAGGCTCCTCTGCCCATGGAGTCTTCTAGAATACTGAACTTGGGTGCCATTTCCTACCACAGGGGATCTTCCTGACTCAGGGATCGGCCCTGTGTCTCTGCATCTCCTGCATTGGCAGGTGGTCTCTTTGCCATTATTCTGGGAAGCCCCTATCTGCTATACAGTATAGAAGCATTTTAGTGAGTGTTCCTTTGTGTTGAAAGAGTTCTGTATAATTTTTTTTTTTACATTTTTCTTACACTATTTTCCTTTTTGTCTTTTTTTTTTGGTTGTTGTATATAGATTAGAGCAAAATGTCCCTGGATGTGAGCATGGAATAGAGTGGGGTAAGAGCAGGAATAGCTTCCCTGGTTCCCAACTCCTGCTAGAAAGGTATGGACACTGAGATAATAAGTAAATTGATCAGTAAGAACAGCTATCTCATGAAGAATATCCCGGAGGTTCAGTGATTAGGACTCAGTGCTTTCACTGCCATGGGCCCAGGCTCAATACCTGGCTGGGGAACTAATATAAAAAAAAAAAGAGCAGATACATTAGCTAACCATTTCAGTATATATATATATATATATACGGAGAGGGAAATGGCAATCCACTCCAGTACTATTGTATTGCCTGGAAAATCCCATGGACAGAGGAGCCTGGTAGGCTACAGTCCACGGGGTTGCAAAGAGTAGGACTGGGCCAAAACTCTTTCCTTACACTGTGCTGCTTCCATGTTGGCATCCTTCCTGTGCTGCTGGAATCTAAGTTGGGTCTGGGGGGCTTTTTCCTCCAGCCCTGTGTCTCCTCTGCCTATTTTGTTGGCTGCTGCTACCATGGGACACAGGTCTTGTCCTTTGTAATCCACTCACTTTTAGAAAGTAGATTTTTACTGAAATTTTTTAAATATACTCTCCTCTACGCTTATTTCTGGGCAATTTTCAGTCTTCCTTCTGTCCCCAGTGCTCATGTCCAGGTGTCTCTTAGTGCTCCTCAAGACACTTGCCTACAGTTTAGGGCCCTCACCTTGTGGAGAGTAGATTTGTATTTTTCTGTTGGTTTCTGGGACAGGCCTCTGCAATATCAGCACTCTCTAATCCTCCTAACCACTGCATCATGGCTTCCCTGGGGCCTTCCTGTCTGGCTCTGCTGGTCTCAGTTGCTTTTGGCAGCATGCACACATAATCTGAAGTTTATAGGCTTTCTTTGTCTCCTATTTTTAAGTGAAACTAGAGCTTGTGATTTTTTTGTTTTGGTCTTTTTCTTTTCATTGTCTTGTTGCTGTATTTCCAAGACAAGCAGAAGGATTCAGAATTGAGCTGCTGCCATGCTCTTCGAGAATCATAATTAATATAATTATTTTTGTTACAGTGAAGATATGAAGGACATTTCCATTTAAGTCAGGTGAAGAATGGACTTTTCATGTGGAAATATGAGATTCCTTAAAACATGGTCCCTGGGCAAAATATATTCCCCACTGGTGACTTTTCAAGATGTGCTCTGGACATAATTGAGGGAGGGTAGCTTGATAAACTTATTAGGTAAGCAAATCTATGCAGAGAGTCTGTCACTCCTGGAGAAATAAAACTGGTGGAGGAAAAAGAATCAGATTTACATGTTACAAAAATGCTGTTCTTTATTTTAATCGACAGAATTGGATTAGACTCCAGCATCAGCATGCATTTCCCATTGTTTTCTTTTTATATTAACTGCAGGAGACTCATTAGAATTTCATGGATGTAATTGTTTCTGGGTTACATCCTCAATTAATGACTATAATTGAAAGATCGGATAGGACTGGGATAACGTGACTGTAATTTAAGTGTAAGACAGACGTCTGGGCCTCTATTTACAATGCATGTGTTATTTTTTTTTTTTCTTTCACTGTGGAGGAGTATTTACGAGAGGCAGAAATAAATGCATTTCAAACAGCAATGTCTCAATCAAAACAATGTGCATATTGTGTGCTGGGTGTTGTTTTCCTAGGCTGTTTTGTGACTCTGCAGCCCTCAGCAGGATGCATGTGCATAAAAAGAGCTTGTGCTCAGATCTTCTGGGAGGACTTGGGGGAGCAGAACAAGCTTCAACAAAGGGGAGGTGGAAGAGAAGGCTATCTCTGTCTTTCCTCAAGTTCTGTTAGTACACTGTTCAAAACCCAGCATTTCAGCCTGAACTTGCCCAAAATTCCTTAATCAATTTTAGATTATGTCCTGGGGAAAGAAAAGAGGACCACTCTCAAGCTGCCAATTATGGCTCCTCACTGCTTTCCTCTCCTTATACTTCCCTCTAGAAGTAGATATTAACCTTATTAGCCTTTTTGAGCCAGGCATCTCTGATTATCTATACACAGGCTTTGACGCAGGTAGCTGAACAATGAGCCAGGTTTGCTCCAGACTCGGAAAACATGGATCCATAGACCAAAGGTTTTGGGTTCAAGGATGACTGCTATTTCTTCACCCAAGGTCAGACCATGTAGTTCATTATGCGTCTTTTATAGCAATTGTGACTTTTCTTTCTCTTGTGGATCTATTGATATGGATGGAATGGTAAAGACAATATCAGGATTGAAGATGAGCTGGACAGGTCAAGATGTGTGGCTTGACTAAACCATATGGAAAGAAAAAAGAAAGTGGGACAATACAATAGTTAGGAACAGAATGAGAGCTAGGAGACAGAGGATGGGAAGGGATTAGACACTGATTCAGAGATGCTCAATACTCTAATTTGACACCATTTATTACAGACCTCATGCTAGTACTGTAGCTGAGGAAGATATCTTAATATGTCACCTCTGCTTCAGAAACACAAAAGTGGGTGCTTGCTAGAATACAATTATCAGACCTGACCACAGTCCCATGGGAATTAGAATTTCTGGGTATGATTCCAGGATGCTTCACCTTTCCAAGGTCCTCCACCTTTCCCAGGTGCTTCTGATAAGATGTTGGAGTTTGAGAGCAAATGGGGAGGAGGCAGTGGAAAGCAGAAGGGATAAAATGGCAGTGATGGGCTGCGAGAGTATGGACTGAGGTCAGGCTCAACAGGCATATATTCAGCCTTTGCAGATGAGGGGGTGGCAATTAGAGGACTCCAGTGTCTTCTTGTATATTATCCATCTATGCATCTGATAAGTGGCAGAGCCATTAAGTTCTATTCCACTTCTATTAAGTTGAACTTCTACTCAGTTCAAGGTTCTTTCTTTGTACCAAACTTAAGTCAATAGTGATAGGAAAGTATTAGAATTTGGATGGCAGGTTACAGGAGGAAGGTAGCATGCCTTGGATCCAGGTCTCGATTTTATCTGTGGAGATAGGGACACTCTTTAGGAAAATAGTGCAGAGGTAAAATATATTCTAACTTCTTTAACCTTGTATCCTAAATTCTTTTTTTGCCTCTTTCATGAATATTTTTGGTCATGGTTGCATATTAGCTGTAAAGTTATATTACTCAACTTATTCCTTCATTAAACTGATGCTTTCTGAAACCTCACATGGTTCTAACTCATAATATTGTAAAACCATCATTTTAAAATATGAATTAAGGTGTTCTAGTACATATTAGTAAATACCCAACTAATAATTTCTTTAAAAATCTATCTGTATACTAACCTCAAATCACTTTGCCGGTGGTACTACACACACTGAACTTTTTAAAAAATTTATTTTTAATTGGAGGACAACTGCTTAACAACATTGTGCTGATTTCTGCCATACACGTTGCTTGCGCCACACTGAACTTTGGATGTAGTGCTTTTACCAGTTTTAATCTTCTGCTCCAGTCAGATGCCTCTTTCCAATGCCTTCCCATCCGGTATGTCTGCACGATCTCAAATCATCATGTTTAGCAGACCGACAAGTTCAGCACTCCTTTCCCAGGGGCAGCCTGGGTCACCTTCTCTCTTCTGTATCTTTTCTTGTCCCTCTCTCCATTCGCCACTGAGCTTCTTCCCCAGCTTTCATTTCTGGGTGAACTTTACCTGCGGAATTTGGAACTCTGCCCTTAGTGGTCCTAAAGGCACTTGGACCTTTAGGTCCAAGCTCTCCTCCCTCTTTGCCGACTGAATGTGACCATCTTTATGAACAGCCTTCAGTCATAATGCCCTTTATAGATGTGATATCAGTAAAATGTTTGACTGATAGATAAATTAATAAATGATTTCAGGCCACTGCAAAATATATTTCAGGTGGCTTTTAAGTGCCCAAATGATAGCATTAAAATTAGCAAATAAATATAATATCAATACTGATTCCTTCTATGAAGAAAATAAAACACTTAAAGTATTACACAGACAAAGAGAAATGAGAAGATTTTTATTTTCTGTGTAGGATGGATGGGAATATCTCCTTGAGAGAATAAGACTTGAATAATGAGAAAAGGCCAAAAATGAGCTGATGTCATTTAATGGCAGAAGAAAGTACAAGGGAAAGGTGTGCAAAGGCCCTGGGATGAGGCTGAATTTGAAGCTCTTGGGGGAACAGAGAACAAGCCCCCACAAAGCAAAGTAATAGGAGAGGTTAGACAGCTAGGCAAAGGGAAGATTCTATTGATTCTTCTAGACCACAGCAAGAAGTATGATGGATACTCTAAGTGCAATGGAAGCCACTGGAGTGGGTTTCCAAGGGACAATTTTGATCTACCCGCCTCTTCCAGGTTCTGGGGAGACTGAACCCCATGCAACTCCCCTTGCTTTACTTGCTTGCCCTGTGTGACACATCCTCCTGCCAGGATTACTACCCCTACCCAACTCCCCAGTTTCCCTAGACCATCTTGTTCCTTTTTGACTATAGACTCTTACTGCAAAGAAAACATGATTAATTTTCTTTCATTCCATATTTTATCAAACTTATTTGGCCACAAACTTTTTACATGAAATGTCTATTACCTTCTTCAGGGAAGCATTCTAGACATTTAAGCTACCCTAGTGCTTCTTTTTATAGTTGTAAAATAGTCATTCTCTCGTGTTTGTATTAGAGTTTTGATTGTATTAGGGTTCTCCAGAAAAACAGGTCAAACAGGATGTGTGTGTGTGTGTGTGTGTGTGTGTGTGTGAAAGAGAGAGAGAAAGAGAGAGAGATCTTTAGGAATTGGCTTAGGCTATTGGGAAGGCTCACAGGCCTAAAATTTGCAGGGTAAGCTATTAGGCTGGAGACCCACACAGTAGCCAAGCCTGCAGTTCAAGTCCAAAGGCCATCTGTTGCAGAATACCTTCTTATTTGGGGGAGATCAGTATTTTGTTCTATTCAGGTTTTCATCTGATTGAATGAAGTCCACCCACATTAGGGAAGGCAGACTGCTTTACTCAAAGTCCACTGGTTTAAATGTTGATCTCATTCAATATACCCTCAAAGAAATAGCCAGAATAATATTGGGTTACTCATCTGGGCACTATGGCCCAGTCAAATTGGTATATAAAATTAACCATCACACTTTTCTTACAGGAAAAGACAAAGGAAAAAGCCAATTTTTCCATCTTAAGAAGCAATTCTGTATTTCATCACTGGTGGATTTATGTGTACGCATTTTTGTTGTTACTGGTAAATCAAAAACCATAGAACTAACAATCTCCTCCCAATAACAGTCATATTTATTAAAAGCTTTTATGAAATAAATGTTAAAAGTATAGTAATCAGACTGAAAGAGTGAAATAAAGAACAATAGAATATAGACTAGGTCAAGATAAGAACAGAAAGGAAAAGATTTGTAGGAATTTACTGATGAGATTCCTTACAGACAGCTAGTTGGCCTAAGTTCTGTTGATGAAGGATGGGATGATGAATTTTTTTCCTAGAAAAGCTTTAATTGATCAGCATTTCATGCAAATGAATAATGTAGGTACGCATTAGTGTGCTGGAAGCTGCCAATTATTCAAATTACGCAAAACCATAAAATATGTGAAAATCAAAACAACAGAAAGAACCATTAATTCCCATTCTGTTCCCTAGCATTCTAGGATTTTACCCACATTCGTGATAGAAGGATACTTCAACCTTGAAATTAAACAGAGAACACAGTGTGGTAATTTAGTCACACAGTCACTACCTAATTGTTTTAAAGGTGATCTAGGCAAATGCACAGAATTGAAGTCTGCATGTTTTTAGTGTGCAGTCCAATTCAATTCATGTCTTGCATGGTGGATTTGGAATTTCAGATCATTCTAGTTAATAGAAAGTATGTTAATTAAGAACAGCTTAATAATGGTGTTATTTTGAGAATTAAAAATAATATTTTTTTCAAGCACATTTCCATTCTGAAAAGCTACAGTGCTTTGAAAATGAACATATTGGACATGAAACACATCCTGAACCAATCACCCTTTCCAAATGAGATTTCTGTATTTTCCAAGTTTGAATCCATCTGCCAATCCACAAAGGACCCTTCCCTTTCCTCTCTCCCAGGCGTCCCCTGCCTCTCCACACACCTGTGACATCAATAGCTTGAGACAGTGGTTGCCAACCAGAGTCCTGGGGTACCATGGGGGAGAGAAGCCCTAGAGAATGTTGGATTTTTGCTGAACTGGAGAAGAAATTCACAGCAGAAGGGACCCTTTGTTAGTTCCCATCGAGCCGAGTCCCAGTTATAATGTGGCCACGGGGACCACTTTCTGTGTGCCCCAACAATGTTTCTTTTAAAGATATCAGGAAAACGGTCTTAATGGTAAATTCCATAACAACAGGAACATTAGACTAAGGGGACCTGATAGCCTGGAAAATCCGCTGCCAATAGCAAGCCATATGTTCTGGGGCAAGTTATCAATTTTGATGAGCCCATACTCTTTCATCTGTAAAACGAATACAACCATTGTTTATTGAAGTTATTATTAGGTGTGTACTTTCATACTTAATTTCTCTTAAACTTCATGATACTATTATGAAGTAGGCATACTTATACATTTATTCCTTCCTTTGTAGAAGAGACAACAAATGCTTAGAGATGTCAGGTACTGATCACGGTTGTACAAGCACGGAGAAAGGATTTCAAAACAAGCCCTCCAGAGTGCTTGATCTTAATTATTGCGCTGATTTCCAGTATGCTATTTAGCACCTACCTCATAGATTGTTTCAGGGATGAAATTATTTAATGCATGTAGAACACACAGGACAAATACCTGAAAACAAATGCTAGCTTTAGCATATGGATATAGTAGCATCGACAACAGTCTTCTTAAGTAATCATTTTACTAATCCCCTTCTAACATCCCCCTCACTTTTCTTCAGTGCTATGAATTCAGAGTTAGTAGTATCTAATGGGTATCTGTCCATGTAATCAAAACCTTTTCATTATTTCCCAATTATTTTATGAAGAATATGTTTCTCTGCAGTGCAGTTGTTTTATGTAGGAAGAGTCAAAGAGTAACAGGCTGTTAGTCAGAATATTAGTATGGATTCTTGGCTCTTCCACTGAACTTTGAGGAAAAAAACCTCAGAAGTTTAGTTCTCTAATTTCTGAAAAGGGAATAATGATAATGTTCTCTGCCTCTGTCAGCTCTAGAATAAAATTCAAATTAAAGCATGCATATGAAAGGCTTTCTAAATGCCAATGTGCCATGGAAATGTAGAGGTGGTATTAGCAAGGGTTAGGACATCTTCTGCTTCCCTTTCATTCATCCATTTTTATGTGTCCATCAACATAAAAAGCAATAAGCTTTGACTTGCAAATTTTACCATGAGATTGAACTGTTGAATGATACAATGAAAGGTAGATGCATTCACATTTTATTTTTATGTGAATAAATTATGGACAATTGTTTTTCCCTTTTACCTTTTTCCCCCTTGTGGTAAATGAGCTCATCTTATTCATATTTAGAGTCAATGAACCTGTAAGAAGTTGGTCGGTTTGTTTCAGATGGCATTAGAGGTTGGTTTTCCCCTGAAGAAGACTTTGATACAGAGAGTTGAATATAAGAAGGCTATTAGGAATTACTCGAATTCAACATCTGAGGGGAAATAGGAGGAAACAGGACTGGGGAAAGGGGAAAAGAGTCACTTTAATTGAACTCAGCTGCTCCCATGAGTAACTCTACTATGGGATGATCCTTCAGAGTTGTCCTGAACCGGGGAGGAGGGACTGAGGCTTTGTATTCTCACAATAGCCAATCTTGCATTCAGTCTTCCCCAGGGAATAGGACATGGCTTTAGGTGAGTTGGCTTTCTTCAGACAGAAGCAGTTCCCAGAAGGGAGTGACAACCAGAAGCACTTGCAGCCTCTGGGGAATTCTGTCCTTCAGTTCTGAAAGGGGCCCTGTGCAGCATACTACAGTGTCCACTACACAGGGCAATGTGCCTGCTTTACCAGATCTATTCATGAATTTCACAAACATTCTCCTGATGAATTACCATGCAGACTCAAGTAAGTCATTATCTTATGAGTATTTCTAAGTTTAGACAGAAAACAATTATTATTATGCTGAATCTTATATTAAGCTGAAATCTGACACCAGATTCTTTAATCCTTGCAAAGAAAAGATTATGAGGAAACTTTATTAAAGAGCTCAACTTGGCATTGGGAAAAGTGAGAACAGTATAATATTTGGACTCATAAATGTTTTCTGGAGGAATAAATTGCTGAGTGAAATGGAAAATTTATGTAGCTAATGGCTATAGTACCAATCTTTACCCACAGTCACAGTTTATAGTCCCTGAGTAAGAATAATGGCTAATACATTTTGAATATTGACTATATACAGGACACTGTTGTAAGTTCATTATATAAGTTAACTATATTAATATCACAATAACAGTATGGGATGGATATTATAAACCACATTTTAGAAATGAGAAAACAGTCTCAGAGAGATTAACAAGTATATATATCTAAAATCACATGATTAGTAAATAACAAAAACCAGCACACTCTTATATCTCATAAATGGAATGATAGTAAAGAAAATTTGCATCTCACATTTTAATCCTTACTCACCTTGCATTGGAGAGAAAATGACAACCCCCTCCAGTGTTCTTGCCTGGAGAATCCCAGGGACGGGGGAGCCTGGTGGGCTGTGTCTATGGGGTCATACAGAGTCAGACACGACTGAAGCGACTTAGCAGCAGCAGCCGCCGCAGCAACAGCACCTTCCTAACCTTTTCTTTTTCTCTTTGACATATACATTAGTTTCCTGCTGCTGCTAAGTCACTTCAGTCGTGTCCGACTCTGTGCAACCCCACAGACGGCAACCCCCCAGGCTCCTCTGTCCCTGGGATCCTCCAGGCAAGAACACTAGAGTGGGTTGCCATTTCCTTCTCCAGTGCATGCATGCATGCATGCTAGGTCATGTCCAACTCTGTGATCCTACGGACAACAGCCTACCAGGCTCCTCTGTCCATGGGATTCTCTAGGCAAGAATACTGGAGTGGGTTGCCATTTCCTTCTGCAATTAGTTTCCTAGTGTTTCGCTAACAAAGTGTCACAAGTTGTGTGGCTAAAAACAACAGAAATTTATTCTCTCACTCTTCTGGAAGCCAGAAGTCTGAAATCAAGGTGCTAGCAAAGCTGTCTCTTTCTAGATAACTGAGGGAAAGTCTGCCTCACGCTCTTAGCTTCTGTTGTTACCGACAACGCTTGGCATGAAGACATACCACTGCAGTCTCTGCCTCCATCATTACATGATGTTTTCCCTTTGTGTCTGTCTCTTTATCTCTTGTTATAAGAATACTCAGTTCGGTTCAGTTCATTTCAGCCACTCAGTCGTGCCTGAATCTTTGCGACCCCACGGACTGTAGCACGCCAGGCCTCCCTGTCCATCACCAACTCCTGGGAGCTTACTCAAACTCACGTCCATTGAGTTGGTGATGCCATCCAGCCATCTCATCCTCTGTCATCCCCTTCTCTTCCTGCCTTCAATCTTTCCCAGCATCAGGGTCTTTTCAGATGAGTCAGTTCTTCGCATCAGGTGGTCAAATTATTGGAGTTTCAGCTTCAGCATTAGTCCTTCCAATGAATATTCAGGACTGATTTCCTTTAGGATGGACTGGTTGGATCTTCTTGCAGTCCAAGGGACTTTCAAGAGTCTTCTCCAACACCACAGCTCAAAAACATCTATTCTTCGGTGCTCAGCTTCTTTATAGTTCAACTCTCATATCCATACATGACTACTGGAAAAACCATAGCTTTGACTAGACAGACTTTTGTTGACAAAGTAATAATGTCTCTGCTTTTTAATATGTTGTCTAGGTTGATCATAGCTTTTCTTCCAAGGAGCAAGCGTCTTTTAATTTCATGGCTGCAGTTACCATTTGCAGTGCTTTTGGAGCCCCCCCAAATAAAGTTTCTCATACTGAATTAAAAGTCATCTTAATAAAGAATGAACTCATCTTAACTTAATTAATTAGAAAAGACTTAGCTCCCAAAGATCACATTCACAGGTACTGGGGGTTAGGAATTCATTGGGGGATGCAATTCAACCCATAAAACCACATATTGTCAAGAACATTAGTTAATTCTCAGAAAATATTTTAATCCAACCAATGAAGCATTTCTTATGTGTCTAGAAAGTGTCTGGTATTGTCCTAGCCACTGGAGGTAAAGTGGTTAACAAGCAAACTCTGCCATTAAGTCAAAATATTTATTAAGCATCTACTATTTATCAGGCACAGGTTCAAGAAGTGAGAATACAGTAATTAACAGGATAAAGTCTCTATTTTCAAGAAGTCTCTATTTTCAAAGTTTATTTTCTTTGACATGAGATAGACAATAAACACATTAACAAATATGATAATTAATGACACCAAAATGTGCTATGAAAAAAATTAAAGTAGGAAAATATGAGAGTGACTGGGAACAGTGGGCAATTGTATCTAAAGAGTAAAGGAAGATCTCCCTGGGGGGGGTAACATTTGAGTTGAGAGCTGAGTGACTAGAAGAAAGTGGCCATGTAAAGGTCTTGGAGCAGAGAATCTAAGCAGAAGGGCAGCCAGGGACAAAGACCCTGGTTGGGAATAATGTAGAAAGTTCAAGAAAGAAAATGAAAGCTATTTCCCTAAAGTGTATGAACTAAGGGAAAAATGAAAGAAACATTTTAGAGAAGTAAGTGGGTAAAGAGCTGGGCTTTTAACATTCTTTTCATAGGAAGTTACCTAGGGATTTTTTTTTAAAGAATAATAACTTAAATATAAGTTTTAGAAACATAGCTCTGGCTGAATTCTGTAGGGCAGATTACAGAGGGATAAGAACAGAATCGGGAAGGCTACTTAGGTGGCTTCTAATAGATGAATCCAAACAAAGATGGTTGGGGGTAGGGATGTACCTTGAAGTAGGGTTGTACTGGTGAAGTTGGTGAGAAAGAGTTAGAACAGAGATATATTTCACAACTAAAGAGGATGGAAACTTCTCAAGAATTAGATGCAGGATTTGAATAAAATCATAAATCAAGGATGACATTTCTTTATCAAAGAACTTAGGATCTAATGCGAGGCATCACAGAAAGGGATGATTTTAATTCATTGTGATAATTGTGAGCATAAGCCCAGATGGAATTCCCTAAACCTTTTGGGAGCACATAAAGGAAGGCTAGAATTCCCTCTAGAGCTGTGGACATGTATCTTGCATAACTGATGTTTTGTCCTATTCGCGTTACAAAGGCCAGCTTCCTTGAGAAATAGGTTACAGATGGTTATCTTCACAGTGAACCCACATTGAAACAACGGATTTTGACAAAGAACTCCCATTTCATGTCTTCTGAAATGTAAGTGAATGTGTTTTACCGTACTGGGGAGCCATGGGATGAGTGGAGGAAGGTCTAAAACCAGACCATGGGACAACCTAGATGTCTCTCTCTGATTCTAGAGGAACAAGATGAGGCAATAGGTTGCTATTCTTGAAAAGAACCCTATATGAGAACACAATGGGCAGACACACAATTTATTTAAGGCCAATCTCTGAAGATAGTGTGGTTCTTTACACAGTAAAGTTCCTCTCAAAATGTATACTGGGCTCTCTTGACTAGAATTTGCATAACTTCATAAGCTCCCAAATCCCATTTCCCTAGTTAGCATCATCTGTATCAGTATCAGTTCAGTTCAGTCACTCAGTCGTGTCCGACTCTTTGCGACCCCATTAATTGCAGCACGCCAGGCCTCCCAGTCCATCACTAACTCTCGGAGTCCTCCCAAACCCACATCCATTGAGTTCGTGATGCCATCCAACCATCTCACCCTCTGTTGTCCCCTTCTCCTCCTGCCTTCAATCTTTCCCAGCATCAGGGTCTTTTCAAATGAGTCAGCTCTTCACATCAGGTGGCCAAAGTATTGGAGTTTCAGCTTCAACATCAGTCCTTCCAATGAACACCCAGGACTGATCTCCTTCAGAATGGACTGGTTGCATCTCCTTGCAGTCCAAGGGACTCTCAAGAGTCTTCTCCAACACCACAGTTCAAAAGCATCAATTCCTCAGCACTCAGTTTTCTTTACAGTCCAACTCTCACATCCATACATGACTACTGGAAAAACCATAGCCTTGACTAGACGAACCTTTGTTGGCAAAGTAATGTCTCTGCTTTTCAATATGCTATCTAGGTTGGTCATAACTTTCCTTCCAAGGAGCAAGTGTCTTTTAATTTCATGGCTGCAGTCACCATCTGCAGTGATTTTGGAGCCCAGAAAAATAAAGTCTGACACTGTTTCCACTGTTTCCCCATCTATTTGCCAGGAAGTGATGGGACTGGATGCCCATCACTTTCACTTTCATCAAGAGGCTCTTTAGTTCTTCTTCACTTTCTGCCATAAGGGTGGTGTCATCTGCATATCTGAGGTTATTGATACTGATCAGTATCAGCATATAACAAATATATACTGATATACTGTATCAGTATATAACAAAGCTATTAGTAGCATAGCCTTAATAATTACAATTGCTGTGTATTAATCATATTGAGAGAAATCTACTATTGCCAAATGGGTATGGAACTTCTTATGATGCCTAAGCAGTTTGTAACTTTACACGTGCATTACCTCATGCTTAGCTCACTTTATCTTTCCAGTATTAGAAGTTTAGTTTGACCTTGCCCCAGGGTATTAGCTTGTCTTGCTACTCTTCTAGGCTCTGACCACTCACTTATGGGTTGTTTCTTTGGGGGATCTCTCTTTACCACCATTGGCCATCCTGTTGATTTGCTGCTGAGGTCCTATTTATTTCAACTCATGTGCGTGGTAGGCTATTCCCATGTACATTTTGTTAGTCTCTGATTTGGGGGGGTGGTTTCTGTGATATATCTGTCTGAAAATACATTGTCTTTCAAACAAGCCATGACCTCCTAGACCCCTGCTTGAAACACGAATCGTTACTACCATATGGGATAGTGTGTTAACCTCATTATTCATCTGCCTAGTCATATTGGGAAGCAGGACATAAAATCAATATTTTTTATAATCAAGTGTGCTTTTCTATAAACATAAAACTTCTAAATAAAATATTCAGTGTAAATATTGACTAAAATAAACTGCAAAGGAAAGGTCTAAGGGAAAAAAACATAAAATGGAGCAAAATTTAAGCAATTACAATTGGGTAAGCACAGATTAAGCATTTACTCTACTCTCAACCATATGTGTGTATGTACATATATATCTGCATATATATATATCTGCATATATAGGTAAGTATATAAAATCAAACTTCTGATATTCTCTCACAACTAATTTCCATAGCCTGACTTTTACCCTTTAACTTCATAAATCTTTCAGTGTTGTGCCAGGAGCTAGTGGTATTTTAAAACTTAATGCATATCTACTTTTGGTAGGCTTTTGTACAGATACTCAGTCCTTAATTAAGTAAAAAGTAGTTCACATTTTTACCATCTTAGTTCTTTCATTAAGCTTTTCAACTGACTACCTAAGGCCATCCTATTTTCATTTGATAAGGGAAATAGAACCAAATCATTTTGTATCATTTTCTTTTAAGGCATACTGAGAAGAGGAAATTAATATGTATTAATTCTCCTTTCTTAGGACTGATTTTTAAGAAAACTCTGTGAATTCCCATGTTTGTCCATTTTGCTAATTTCTACTTTTACACTCTACTTCTGAAAAGTGGTCATCAACTTTTCCAAAGCATGCTTAAACTGCTGCCGCTTGATTTTAAAGATGCTGAATTCTATCGCTGTGAAAGTTTTAACACATCCTAAGCAAATCATGCTGCAACTATTTTAAGTGAAACCAGAGAATGGCTTACCCCCAAACAGGAACTAGTTTTCCCAGTGGAAATAATTAATCCTTTCAGTACAGTTCAGAGTAAAAATCAAGACCATCAGTTTAGAGTATAAACAGAAATACATTCTAGGTTCTCTAGGTTGTCCTAAGAAAAACGTCTATTTCTGCTTTATTGACTATGCCAAAGCCTTTGACTGTGTGGATCACAATAAACTGTGGAAAATTCTTCAAGCGATGGGAGTACCAGACCACCTGACCTGCCTCTTGAGAAACCTATATGCAGGTCAGGAAGCAACAGTTAGGACTGGACATGGAACAACAGACTGGTTCCAAATAGGAAAAGGAGTATGTCAAGGCTGTATATTGTCACCCTGCTTATTTAACTTCTCTGCAGAGTACATCATGAGAAACACTGGGCTGGAAGAAGCACAAGCTAGAATCAAGATTGCCGGGAAAAGTATCAGTAACCTCAGATATGCAGATGACACCACCCTTATGGCAGAAAGTGAAGAGAAACTAAAAATCCTCTTGATGAAAGTGAAAGAGGAGAGTG
>NW_011495084.1:13170929-13174309 GCF_000754665.1 Bison bison bison | reverse complement strand
AAGAATTGACTCTTGAGAGTCCCTTGGACTGCAAGGAGATCCAACCAGTCCATCCTAAAGGAGATCAGTCCTGAGTGTTCATTGGAGGGACTGATGCTGAAGTTGAAACTCCAATATTTTGGCCATCTCATGCAAAGAGTTGACTCATTGGAAAAGACCCTGATGCTGGGAGGAACTGGGGGCAGGAGGAGAAGGGGACAACAGAGGATGAGATGGCTGGATGGCATCACTGACTCAATGGACATGAGTCTGAGTGAACTCCGAGAGATGGTGATGGACAGGGAGGCCTGGTGTGCTGCGATTCATGGGGTTGCAAAGAGTCGGACACGACTGAGTGACTGAACTGAACTGAACTGAAGCCTTCGTGAGTGCAAGGAAGAAAAAACAGGCAAAATTAAGTGAAAAGAAATTATAGGCAACATATTTTTTTAAGATTTGATATGAAAAAACCTGAAAACCCACTCTGAGACCTTACAATTTCTGTAGGTGAAAGGAATGTCACAACAGTACTATAGGTATAGGATTTTTTAAAATATCTGAATTTTCAAGACTTACCTCAGTGAAACAGCTTCTGACTTGTAGAATCTTGGAGAGGAGGGTAGCCAATCAGCATAACCAAATTTTTCTTGAATATCAGATTCCAACATTAATATATAATCAAAATCAAAGGCAGGCATCAGCGGTCATGCCTCACATCTTTCCTGAAAAGCAAAAGATGCGAACAGAAAGGATGGCAACATGTTAGCATGGAGAGATCATCTAAAGAAATCATAACTAATTAAGTAATCACCATTAAAAATAAATTGTTGCATTGTCACTGTGCATTTTCTTGTTATATTAGCTCCCAAATAGTCTATTACTTCTAATCTCTTCCTGCACGTCCTGGTGTTTGATGCTTTTTGATAGTACAAGAGGGAAAATCAAGAAAAAATGCTCATTGTGCATTTTCATGTCATGAGTCTTTCCAGAACACTGAGAAATGTTTATTTCCACATTGGTATACCCACTGGCATACTGCTGCTGCTGCTGCTGCTGCTAATTCACTTCAGTTGTGTCTGACTCTGTGCGACCCCAGAGACGGCAGCCCACCAGGCTCCCCTGTCCCTGAGATTCTCCAGGCAAGAACACTGAAGTGGGTTGTCATTTCCTTCTCCAATGCATGAAAGTGAAAAGTGAAAGTGAAGTTGCTCAGTCGTGTCTGACTCTTAGCGACCCCATGGCCTGCAGCCCACCAGGCTCCTCCGTCCATGGGATTTTCCAGGCAAGAGTACTGGAGTGGGGTGCCATTGCCTTCTTTGCACTGGCATACTGCTATGTAGTAAAACTAGTGAGTAGCATACAAAGTAAAAATCAACATTCTAAGTGCAAATTTTGATATTAATGACAACTAATGAGGACTAACACTGTGATCTTTTATATAGATATAAGTTTTGGAAAATGTCTCTCTATATATCATTAGTGTATAATGGCATCATTTAGAAATTTTGGGAAAATATAGCACTTTTATCTTAATTAAAATATTCTTCTGAAGGAATTCACTTTCAGTAAGTCAATGGTCCTGAGTGCTGGGCAACATTATCTTTTCAATAATAATTAGACAAAAATGCAATCATTGTGATCATACCATGGAAAAACTTATCATAAGTTTCATATAAAATCATTTTCTCCTGTGGCAGATTTTGTCTTTCCTTTGGAATGACTCTGAGGTGAACCATTACAAATGATTATTGAGGGACGTAATTAAAGTTGTGCTGCCTTCTGATGTTTTGGGGCATGAAATATCACTTGTTCTTTTGATGTTTTTTGTAATTTGTATTTTTTTCAATGCCTAGGTAGCTTAGTTTATTATTATGGCTAGGTGACGGTGTATGATAATACTCCTCCTCATGATAATACTCAGGTATAGAGAAGTGTTAGATAAAATGTGGAGTAATTGGGGAAAAGATTTGTCTTGTGCTAGTCACACGAATTTTAAGAATAGCTTTACTTTTTAACATTGAAAAGGAGAATTTTTAAGAGCTAGTTTCTTTCTTATATTTGCCTGTATGCATCAGTAAATGTGTGCATTCATTAAATTAAATGTGGGCTTTTATTTTTTAAATCAATAGAATATAATTGAAGCAGTTCTTTTAGAGTAGAGAGGAAAATGAATGGAGGGGGCCAGCATAGCTTTTGTTTCTTCAGATTCTCTGCTTTTGTTATTGTTTTTCATCACTTAATGTTAGAGAAGCTATTTTGATGAGAGACTTTGGAAATTTATGTATAGAACACTTTGTTTTGGGATCCAGATGACAAAAGCTAGCAAAAATTTTGGAGACGGCGATTCTAACCACCTATACTGAAAATTCTATAATATTGTGGCTTCAGTAACATTGATAGACAGCCTTCTTTGTGCAAAAGTTCTTTGAAGGGGTGGTGGCAATGAAAAGGCTCTTCAAGTGACTTGTTGGGTAGCATTCTTCAAAAGGAAGATCCGGAGCTGAAGCAGAACGTGATGGGTGTCACGTATGTACTGGAGCTGATAGTCTGGGTTGCAAACACGGTGATAAGTTTTGCTGGGGGGATGTCCTGGGAAACATGTGGAAATCATAAAGAGCCTGGTGGTTCTGTGTGAATAACTGAGAGTATTTTATAGAGATATTGGTTTATTGAGTTTATGTGTGGGTTTATTTGTACTCAGCAGATAAAATGGTTTAAATATTTGGGGGGTTGTATGTTTTAGCCTATCTTAGTTGTAATCTCTAGATTAAGTCAGAATAAAGCCTAGATCCCCAAATGTCGTGTCAGGATATTTGATGTTAGCTGTCTCAGTGATGTGTCATACAAAGGTTTGTTTCTCACTCAGGTGCTTTGAGTTATACTGCATGGAGAGGAGGGATGGAGGAGAAATCTGACTCCTAGTATCAAAATCTGTATTAGTAAGTCTTCTTCAGAGAAACAGAATCAATGGGACATTGATAGATTAATGGATTGATCATCTATCTATCATCTTCATCATCAAGAGATTTATTATTAATATAAGTTATAGAATCAGCTCTCACGATTATGGGGGTGAGCAGGCCCCAAGATTTATAGGATAAATTAGCAAACTGGAAACCAGGAGAGCCAATAGTTTGGTTCTAGCCCAAAGACAGGAAAAAAAAAAAAAAATGTCCAAGTTTGAAGGCAGTTAGGCAGGAAGAAGGCAATGGCAGCCCACTCCAGTACTCTTGCCTGGAAAATCCCATGGACAGAGGAGCCTGGTAGGCTGCAGTCCATGGGGTCGCTGGGAGTCAGACACGACTGAGTGACTTCACTTTCACGTTTCACTTTCATGCATTGGAGAAGGGTGGCAACCCACTCCAGTGTTCTTACCTGGAGAATCCCAGGGACTGGGGAGC
>NW_011495084.1:13170363-13170829 GCF_000754665.1 Bison bison bison | reverse complement strand
AGGCTCCCCTGTCCCTGAGATTCTCCAGGCAAGAACACTGGAGTGGGTTGCCATTTTCTTCTCCAATGCATGAAAGTGAAAAGTGAAAGTGAAGTCGCTCAGTTGTGTCCAACTCTTCGAGACCCCAATGGACTGCAGCCTACCAGGCTCCCCCATCCATGGGATTTTCCAGGCAAGAGTACTGGAGTGGGGTGCCGTTGCCTTCTCCGCAGATGGCGATTACAGCCATGAAATTAAAAGACGCTTACTCCTTGGAAGGAAATTTATGACTAACCTAGATAGCATACTGAAAAGTAGAGATATTACTTTGCCAACAAAGTCTGTCTAGCCAAGGCTATGGTTTTTCCAGTGTTCATGTATGGAGGTGAGAGATGGACTGTGAAGAAAGCTGAGCGCCGAAGAATTGACTCTTGAGAGTCCCTTGGACTGCAAGGAGATCCAACCAGTCCATCCTAAAGGAGATCAG
>NW_011495084.1:13167442-13170263 GCF_000754665.1 Bison bison bison | reverse complement strand
TTGGAGAAGGAAATGGCAACCCACTCCAGTGTTCTTACCTGGAGAATCCCAGGGACTGGGGAGCCTGGTGGGCTGCTGTCTCTGGGGTCGCACAGAGTCGGACAAGACTGAAGCGACTTAGCAGCAGCAGCAGCAGGCAGGAAAAATTCTCTCTTACTCCTGGGAGGACCAGTCTTTTTGTTCTATTCAAGCTTTCAACTGATTAAATAAGGCTCATTCACATCAGGGACAGCAATCTGCTTTACTCATCATCTACCAATTTAAATGCTAATCTCATTCAAAACATTCTCACAGAAATACCCAGAATAATACTTGACCAAATGTCTGGGCACCTCATGGCCTAGTCAAGTTGTCACATAAAATTAACTATCACTAGTCTATGCCTTGCAACTGGGCACCCATACAAATCTCCTTAAGCCATACTATCCTTCAAATAAAGACAATACCTAGGTCATCATTCTACATAAAATGGTATAACTATCCGGCGTATAACAGAAAACTAACTTCTTTCCCAGGAAAGGATGTAAAGTACTTGAGTGATGTTATCTCTTCTCAGTGTCCCATATTTAAATACAATGATGTAAACTTAGCAATACTTACATACTATAACATAAAATCAAGCTATCAACATCTTGTGTTACATTATAAGGAAATAAGAAACAGGAGAAAAAGAAACATTTGCTTAAAATTATATTCACAAAAACTATTTGCTATAGTCTTAACAATATAAGGTGGAAATACATAATGACAATTTCAGTCCTTCGTGAGCCCTAATCATCTCCAGTATGACAACGAAGTTTGAAAAATAAAAAGCACATATACATGTCAGTTGTACCAAACCTTGAAAGTCAAACAGACATTTGTACTGTTGAAGCATGTGAGGCAGGTTTTACTTGAGTATCAATTCTACTTTTTTTGCAAGTGGAAAAAAAAAGAGACATTTTTATGCCTCAGTTCTGGATGACTCTCCTATTGATTTTTTGCTCCCCAAACTGGTGAAATATCCACATTGGCTATTTCCTTAGAGAATCTCAGACATTTTCACAGTAGAGTCTGCACTAGTCAAATATGAAGTGAGCCGGTTTATTCATTAAGCAATGAAAGTCCACAGTAGACTATACCGTTTGTGGTCATTTTTGAGATGTAGACAAGCCTCGTCACCAAATATTCCTCTTCTAAGACATTTTTGGGGATTAAAAAAAGGTAACAAAATAAATGCACCACACTTATTCCACTTATTGGACTTATTCCGCAGTATGGTGCTGCTATGTCATCTTCCCATCCAAAGCATCCATCATATAGAAATAAAATAAGAAACAGGTCTGCTTCTATCCTTCAAGACTCTTCCTTCTATAAGTCATGTTCTCTATCCAAGATTAAACTAAACACTAGGTATACTTGAAGATTTCTTGTTTATCTTCTTCTCAAACAACTATATAAAAATAAATATTATAATTATAGTAATAATAATTTTACTAAAAAGCCACAGTTGAGAGAGAATGGGTAAAAACCCAGAAGAAAGGAGAAAGGAAAGAGAACAATAAAGAAGCATGTTGCCACGGGAACTTCTGCCAAAGAAACAAAAATTAAGGAGATAATTTTACTACCAAATACTCGTGATTTCCTAGGTCTTTTTAACTTTTTTATTCTCCAGCAGTTTGATTGCAGCAGTTACCTTCTAGTTTGGATCTCTTTACATGACATTTAAAAACTTGATAGATTCATCCACGAGTGAGAATATTACATTTATATTAGAATCAAAGACACATGGCTTGACCTAATTAATATGCAGAATAAGGTTCTCTTCATCACAACTTATTTCAGTAGATGTGTCCAGTGGGGGTGCTAAGCAAGTCACCTAGTTCTTATTTACATAATATTCTTCATCTAAGCAAACCCATGGTTATACCATTTATTAGATTGCTTCAGCATGTAGAAGGGTATACAGAGTATGTGTGTGTGTGTGTTGTTATATGTGTTTGTGTGTGTTGTTATATGTGTGTGTGTGTGTTGTTATATGTGTTTGTGTGTATGGATTCTGGTGCAAAAACAATTTTAAACTAATTTGAGATTGGGCACAGTCAAATCTCCTATTCAGTTTTGTAGGTTTTCCTGCTCAGCCTCTATTTTTTTTTTTTTGGACTCACAGCCTTACCTTTAGACTTTGTTCTGAAAGAATGTGGTCACTACCACTACTCTGCGACAAGACAGATTTCAGTCAACATGTTTGCAGTATGAACATTCCTTCTCACACTGTACTTATCTGCTTTGATGTCTCTGACTCCGTCCTTAGATAGGATTTCTTGTGTGATTTTCTTCTCCCAGATCAAAGAAATGTCACAAAGCCCAGAGATTTCATATCTTAGTGTACAAAAAAATTCAAGGGTATAAAGTTTAGCAAGATTTAAAAGAAACAGTTGAGTAATACAACTCTGATAGCCAGGTGTTCCTTGCAGCTTTATGGTATCTCATGGGAGTGACAGAACTGAGACCAGGTCCAGAAATCACAATACATTTTTTTCCCCTGGGTACAAAATACAGTTTACAAAGAACACTCATATATATCAGCTAATAGCATATTTACAGCAACTCTAAAGAAAGATGGAGCAGATCTTATCGTAATTTTGCCAACCATAAAATCAGGAGCCAAGGAATTTTAAATAAGTAATATTTTAGCAGTGGGACAATGATTAGAAATTATCTAGTGTATGTCAATGGCACCCCACTCCAGTACTCTTGCCTGGAGACTCCCATGGATGGAGGAGCCTGGTGGGCTGCAGTCCATGGGGTCTCGAAGAGTCAGACACGACTGAGCGACTTC
>NW_011495084.1:13145746-13167342 GCF_000754665.1 Bison bison bison | reverse complement strand
GACTACTGAGTGACTTCACTTTCACGTTTCACTTTCATGCATTGGAGAAGGAAATGGCAACCCACTCCAGTGTTCTTGCCTGGAGAATCCCAGGGATGGGGGAGCCTGGTGGGCTGCCGTCTATGGGGTCACACAGAGTCGGACACGACTGAAGCGACTTAGCAGCAGCAGCAGCAATGTATGTCAAATAATGCTAGTCCAAGTTTATACAGCTGATAAGGGGTAGAACCAGGACTCTGGTTCTTGAGTTAGAATTGACTTCTTGAGTAAGAATTTAGATTCAAAAACTGGGTAAATCAAATATGTAGATGAGATCTAAAAGACCAGAGTCAGACCACACACAAGCAATAGAGCCAGTGGTCAGAGTGAGTGAGTAATCGGACTAGAGTGCTCCAAACAAGCAGAAGACTCCTGGGTCCTTATGGAAAAGTGCTGGAGAGGGGCTCTGAGTTGGGAGTGTGCTGAGTCAATTATCATGTTGATATAAAGGTACAGAGTCAGAAGAGACCTTGGTGTCTGTGCAGAATATCTGGACTGTCAAAGGAAGAACTTGGTCATCAGATTTACCAGTCAAATTGACGTTGGGTCCAGCCTGACTCTCAAACTCTTAAAGAGAAAAATTTGTATAGCATTTGTACAGAGTTACAGGCACTGCTGATAATCATAGACAAGATTTAATACCAATCTGGCAACAGGCATTGACAGAGTGCTGGAACACTGGTCACTTGGGTGTGGCCTTAGGGAGTCAGCTTTTATTACATAGGATGGTTTTAAGATAAAGTGAGGACGTTACACTAGGGAGGGAGGGCTTTAAAAACTACTTTGAGCTGCAAAGCCCTTTCTTCAAAAGCTGTCATCTGTGGCTACCCAGTCTGTAAGAGAGGTACACGTTGCTGAAGGTTGGTGGGGGACCCAGACTCCTGTCTTCTCCAACTCACCCCACAGTTAGCCCCTGAGGTACACTTCCAAGTCCCTCATGATCTATAGAGCATTAGTTAAAAATCACTAGATTAGATGATTTGCCACAATACTTTCACTGCTAAAAATACCAGGTGACTGTGGTTCTAGATGCAGCTTTTTACATTTTATAATAAAGGTAAAGGGAGTGTGTCTTTGCTCTAGTTTACAATGTTTGCCTATGGTTGAGTTGCATAACTCTTACAGGGAAGAAGGTCCTCGCCCCCATCTGACTTTTACAGGACTCTTCAGTTTGGGGGTGTGATAGAGAATGAGAATTAGAGAGGGAAAAAATATGTGTCAAGGTTATAATTCCCTTTTCCCAGGGCCAGGGGATTCATTGCTTTCCAGGGTGGGGCGGTCAGTCCCTCCAGATGGCCTGAAGGATTGAACGTTAGCAATATAAGCAACAATCTGCTGTCACATCAGATATGCTTTTCTGAAAACGGCAAAGCCGAGTAGAGTGGACAGTACTGCTCGTTGTTATTCCCAGTTTGGCTATTTTCTGACTTTGGAATTTTGGGTGTATATCATTTGACTTAGCATGGTATTTAGCATGCTACCTGGAGAGTCAAGAGACCTAGAATCGGCAGCCCTGGTTTGCCAATTCTTAGTTTTCCGATCTTGGGCATATTAGGGTGTTTGGAGGAGTAAATGAGCTAAGTGGCAGCACTAAACCATACAGCCAAGGAATATAATAGGATCTATAAATAAGGTACCACTAACCCACCAGCAATCATAGTACTAATACAATTTCTTTGCTGTGACTAGTCTTTTCAGCAGCAAAACTATAATAGCAAATATCTGATAAACATGCTTCTGGGGGTGAAGCATCTTCTATTTCTATCCAGGAAGCTTTGTGATCTTTCTAGAGGTGGAGTCAAGTTTTGGTGGGGGGACATAGCACCAGAGTCTCACTGCTTCTGTTCGGCCCAGTCTCAAAGGGTTCTGCAGGGATGATTCTGTCTCCAGTTTCATGTAGGTGGAGTTAAGGAAGAGAGGTAGGATTACCTGGTACAGGCTCTAGGGCAGGTGTGGGACAGCACCCTAACATTCTTAGAGACAAAAGATACTCCCACCTGAAGTGACAATACTTATTATCAGGGAAGTGTAGAGATCCTTTCTTTGCTGCTGGTATAGTAAGCAGGTGACATCAAGCCACAGGGGACATCCTTTTTCATAGTACATCAATGTTTCCTTGATTTTGCTGTTAGTGATTGGAGATATATAATTGACCTCTGCTCACTCGTGAAGGCTTATCATTTGTATGATTTCAGATTTCAATAATGAGATAATTTGATTGACAAGTAGAAAACTAGACTTCAAGAGAATCACATAATGGATCATCCATAACGTGGGATCTTCCAATATTTTCTAGCAAAATGTGATGGAATCTTTCTGAATAAGTTCAAACCGGGGAGAAACAATATTAAATAATACTAAATACTGCCATGGAGTTTGGGACACTAAGGTTGATTGGGCTATTTGTTTAGTGATGTTCCCCAGGGTTATTTTGTTGAGAGTTGGCCATTAAGTGGTCTAATTGTGTCAGTGGATGGGGGCCTTTTCAATTTGCATAATTTCCTCAGGGGACCAAAGTTGCTAATTTGGTGATTAATTATCCATATTACGCATTGTTTATTTGACCATGCCTAGATTAATTTCTTTTTCCCAGCAAATCACATTTAGATATAAATTTGCATATCTTGATTACATTTTAATGCCTTGGCTATCATTGTCTCTTCCCTGGCCACCTCATCAGATTACAGAAGAGTGCTCAAGCAGAGAATGATGGAATGTCTTAAATGACATTGCACATCAGTGGACAGAAAATGCACATGGCTTATTTTTAATGAAGAATGTGTTCTTTCATAATCAAGTGAGTTATGACATCTAATGTACAATACATTTTGTGTTTTGACCATTTCCATTCCACGATTTTCAACCAATTAAAATAAAATAGCCTTAATGAACATTTTGAATACGGCTATATGTTTATCTCTTTATATGTCAAAATATTTTATTTCCATTTATTTGTAATCTTGTATTTTGCTGTCTGCATGCTGGGTTAGTATTCAAAGTCTCTGATTAGTTAATCTTCCATCCAATTTTTTCCAAGACTGAAAACCACCAGGATTCTGGTGGCACTGCACCATAGGTTTCTTGTAGTCAAAGACTGTGTTTCAATTGTTCTTTTATTCATTTAATAGAGTGTCTTCACTGTTATCATTATTGCAAAAATATATAATAATTGATATTTATAGCTACACTTAATCTTGAGCACTGTTTGGGTTCAAACAGTGTTAACGGCTTTACTTGCATCATCTTCTTTAGTTGTCAAACCATCTTATGAGAAAAGCATTATTTAGTTTGTTTTACAGTGAGACAATGAGTTTCAGAGACATACAGAAAGGCATCTATCTGTTCAAGGTAAGATAACTAGGAAATTACGTGGCTAAAATTAGAAACTGTCTTCCTTCATCTCTTCACAGAGTCATGACCATATGTCACAACCAATCTCTTATTATTGACAGCCTCTTATTTAATATTTGCCTACCATTTTTACTGCTACTGCTGCTAAGTCACTTCAGTCGTGTCCAACTCTGTGCGACCCCATAGACGTAAGCCCACCAGGCTTCCCCATCCCTGGGATTCTCCAGGCAAGAACACTGGAGTGGGTTGGTTTATTTCTCAAACACCTTTTAACCATTCTCAGGCTGCAACCTGTTTGTTAGTCTCTCAAATATTCTCATTATTTATATTGACTTCTACTCACCCTGCAGGCACCCTATAGGCTCAGCTTCCTTACGTCAGCTTTGCCAGTTCTTACCTTCCAGTACTCAGAGCTGACCAGCTGAGCTGAGGGTATCACAAAACTTTGTTATATCCTCTATGATTATCTTACTTTGTAACTTACCTAAGGTTCATAGCTTCTTAGAAATTTTTGTACACTCCTTGTTGCCAGAGTCACATGGCTGTTTTAATTACTTCACAACTTATTTATGCCATTTGTGTGGCATTTAATATATTCTGCTTTATATTGTGTATATGTGTGTGTGTGTGTGTGTGTAGTTCTTGACTATATCTCTTAGAGGTCAGTCCTAATTTTTAACCTATTTTGTAGCACCTATTATGGTGGCTCAGTGATAAAGAATCTGCCTACAATGCAGGAGATGTGGGTTTGATTCCTGGATCAGGAAAATTTCCTGGAGGAGGAAACAGCAACCCTCTCCAGTATTCTTGCCTGGGAAATGCCATAGACAGAGGACCCTGGAGGGCTACAATCCATAGGGCCACAAAGAGTCAGGCACAACTGAGCACAAGTACACACATTATATCTATTAAACTTTTATTTATATATTCACAAATATTTATTGAATGAATTCTATGTGTTAGAAAGCTCTAAGCACAGGGAATTCTGCAGTATCCCAAATGAGAACATAGTCTACTAAGAGATAGACAAAATAATAATAATAATAATAAGCAGATAAATAATCAAAATAATAGTAGATAATAATGAAGGTACTTATCCCCTCAAGACTATGAGAAATGGTTAAGAAAAAAAAAAAAGCCCTTTCTCGTCTGCTTTCTGAAGTTGTTTTAGGGATGATGTATTAGGCACCACCCATATGCCTCCCAAGTGGGAGGAATCCTTGGCCAGATGTCAAGGCGCCTGTGGTCCCTAATCACAAATTAGACATGAATTAGGAGGGTGCATCAGTTACTCTCTCTTCATGTCCTCTCCCGTAAAATGAAGGAGCAGGCCTGGGTAATCATAATTCCTTCTAGCTTAGCACAGTATGTCTCTAAGATCTGTGATGCTTCTATTCATATCTAGAGGCCCCAATTGATTAGTCAAAGTATGCAGATATCTTCGAAAAGATACTGTAAATGTCTCCTGGGAAGAGTTTCAGTTTAATAACCATTACGGCAACAGGAACACTGTGTCTTTTATTAAATTTGTCTGTTCCCTGGTGCTGATAGCATCTTCAGAATATAAAGTACACAATATAATATAATGAAGCACAGTTTAGAATTGTTTTCATAATAGTGCATGCTGTAGTACTCAGCCATAAAATATGAACCTAAAGTACCTCTTGTAATGTAAACTCATAATTTTCAACTGTCTAAAAACTGAGTGTAAAAAGGAAATTAATAAGAGAAAAACATTTCACGGCATGCATGAACAGCTTTAAAAAAAAAGCTTATGTTTGTTGTAGAAAAAAAAAGCACAAAGGTCATTCTTTTGGAATTTGATAACCTAAAAGATTTTTATATTTTTTGTTATTTGTTTCTGCTAATAATTATCATTGTCACATGTATTTATTCATTGACTTATTCTGTAATTCTCTTAACAAGCTTTGGTTTAGCAGTTAGCATGTACTCAGCTCTTCTTTAAGATCAGCTAATGAACAGATTCATTAGCTATTAAAAGAAAAGGTGGCCCCAGAAACTTGGAGGTCATGAGGTTTTACATTAAGGGTAAGTGAATATATTATCCAGATGATAAATATCAGCTGAAGTTGAATGCCTTTAATTTGAATTTTGCTAACCTGTAGGGTTAACTTAAAGTGACTTTTTCTAGTAGCATTGCTCAGTTGACTTTGGGAGATCACTAGTTAACATGAGCATTTGGTAAATAAAAGTCCAGATTGGATGCAAAGCTTATGGTGGTAATGCAGTTTTGTTAATTAACTTTCTTGCCATTGGGAACAAATTACGGGTTTGCTTTTTGTGGATCAAGATAATAATAGCATTAATGATTATGACTATTTATTATATATTATACACCTGACATATGGCCTTTATTCTTTCATTGTATAGGTGCCATTTCACCATATTATTGGGAGAAAATGGAAAAAAATAGCAAAGTTATTGTCTTCGAAATGCTAATTCAGGAGGCTCATAGTTACAGTGGCATATAATAAATACTTAGGAGTGTATGGATGCAGGTACTGATGGTAACTGGCCTACCCTTAGAAGGGTTAAAAGGACAATTTACACACTGTGTGTTTTGACTGTTTAAAATCTTAAGGTAAATATGACAATCTATATTATACGGATAAAGAAATTAAGGCCAGAAATGCTAAGTGACCAGACCAAGGTCATACAGGTAGAAATTGTGACAGCTGACATTTTAACCCTTACTTCCAAAGCACTTGCTCTATTTGCTGCAACAGAGGTTGTAGTTCCTGTCTCTTTCACAAACACTTGCCTGCTTGCTGATGGCCATGGGGAAAATGATTAAGAGAATGTGAACAGATCAACAAAAAGCCAGAGAAACAATAACAGCTATATACATGAATATACAACACACACACTATATACACAAATACTAACATATACACAAACTATTATATGCCCATATTCACATATATACATGCATATTCTACTTTTTTTGAGTCAAACAACTCACTGTTATGCAAAATCATTACGGTGTAAGAGGGAAAAACTGACTTGTGGAGCCAGATGACAGTTTTTAAATTTTATTTTCAACACATGCAAAGTGAAACTGCCTTCTTTAAAGGCTCTTGTTCCATATCTGTAAAATGACATTAATAGTAATAATATTTACTAGTTCCATATGTTGTATATTACACATTCAATAATGCACTTGTATGCCACTGTAAACATTAAACGTTCTACATATATCAGTAATTTATTTTAATGGTGGTGATTTGTATGAAATTGTCAGATGCCAATATAAATCTACAAGCATCTCAGCTCAGAATCCAGTGGAGATGAATTTGAGGCAGCAGCAGACATAATGAAAAATTACATGAGTAATTGCATTCCTCTTTTCATTGTATTTTTGATGATTCATTTTGATACAAATATGTGGAGTCATCTGGATAAATAACATTTTTTATGCAGAAGAAAAACTCTATGTTGCTAGATTCAGTAGCCAGTTCCCAGGTGTCGTTTACACATCCGGAACTGTGACACAGCGATGACTCTTGCTCGTTTCTGCCTTTATGGTGGTGGTGGTGGTTTAGTCGCTAAGTTGTGTCCAATCCTTTGCAACTCCATGGACTGTAGCCCTCCAGGCTCCTCTGTCCATGGGATTTCCCAGGCAAGAATACCAGAGTGGGTTGCCAGTGTCTTCTCCAGGGGATCTTCCCAACCCAGGAATCGAACCCACGTCTCCTGCAATGCAGGCAGATTCTTTACTGCAGAGCCACCAGGGAAGCCCTTCTACCCTTATAGACACTATTCAAATCTCTTTTGGTGATTCTTCATCATTTCTTGTCCTCTTGAGCCTACAGTGTCCTTGTGATTAGGACATGGACTTCTTTCCTTCCCAAACTATCCACCACCTTGGTGATCTCATCCTCTCTGATGACTTTTAATGTTATTTAGATCTTGAACATTTATTTCTCCACACCAACATTTATTTCCCCAACACAAGCCGAGCTCAAAACTCATAAATCCAACAGCCTATTCACATTTTCACTTGGATGTCAAAAACACATCTCAAATTTAACATGATCCACACTGAATGAATATTAGTACTGTTCACTCTTAACTTGTCCTTCAACTTTCCTTCATTTAACTTAACAAAATGTTATTTCTTTAGTTGCTCAGATAACTTTTATATAATCCTTGACCCATTTCTTATCCTCAAATGCCACATGTGGTCTATCGCCATATTTGTTTGACTCTACTATCCTAGTTTGACCAGTTGTAGATTTCAGTGTTGCCATTAAAACTATTCTCACCTTGCATCTGAATTGGACAAGAGCATATTTATTGTTTTTGCTTCTTCCCTTGTCTTATTTTGCGGGCTGTTTTAACACAGCTGCCAAAACGAGCAGCTTTTAAAATATAAGTCTGAGCACATCACTTCTTTGCTAGAAATTTTACAATGATTTCCCATGTCATTTAAAAGTTCAAGTCCACAGCAACCTAGGTGACCATCATTTGTAGACCTTCCCCCACTCTCTGACCTCTTCTTTTGTCTCAATTTGCCCCAGCCCCGCTAATCCCTGCTGCTCCTTGAAGCCTTAGGCACCTTCTTTTGGTCCTTGACCATCACTATTTATTTACTTGTAGCTTCAAGTGTAGTTTGCTCAGTAGTCAAATATGCAGCAGTTTTGGCAAAAATATGGCATATTCTTTGTGTAGCAATCAAAGTCTGCATTTCTAAGTTGAAGCTAATAAAATGGATCAAGTTGCATTTTCACCCAGAAGTTAGTACCATCTTGAGCTGTTAGTACCATCTTGAGGTGTTAGTACCACCTTTTCCTCATAACAGGAAAACAGGAACTATTAAGTTAACCTAGAAATATGTTTAAGACAATTGAATAATGGGAAAGTCACCAGAGTAAGTGAAAAAGCACTTAAGAACTTTTAAAATATCTATTGGAAGGTTTTATTATTTGTTATCTAATTCTATAGTATCATGCTGTATCTAAGTTGATTTGCTTTCTTTATTATAAGTTTATAGAGGGTAAAAACAATAAAAGCAGGGCATTGGTTACTTAGTGTCCACACTTAGTCACCTAACATGTTATAGTAGCAAGTAGGGAGGAAATAAACCAGAGCTAGAATAAAATTCCAGCAGCATGGTCTTCACAAAATTATGTGGTGACCCGAGGATTTGCCCAGGGGTCCCCAGTGAGCTCCTATAAAAACCATCTGGTAATTCTGGGATAACCAGATTTACAGTGCATTTCTGGACTAATGTATTTATTCAACAGATATTTTCTGAATCTCTAGCATGTTCCTGACATTATTTTAGGTATTGGGAATGCTGGGCTGAACAAAAAAATTTCCTTTCCTTATGAAACATAGTATAGAGAAATGAGTAGTCAATTAATAATAACAACACTGCATAGTATCAAGTACATACTATTTTAAGGTAGTGCTTAGTCACTCAGTCATGTCCAACTCTTCGGGACCCCGGCGGGCTACAGTCCATGGGGATTCTCTAGGCAAGAATACTAGAGTGGGTTGCCCTGCCCTCCTCCAGGGGATCTTCCCAACCCAGGGATCGAGCCCAGGTCTCCCGGATTGCAGGCGGGTTCTTTACTGTCTGAAGCACCAGGGAAGCCCATTTTAAGTTTAGGTAGAAAATAATAAAGCAGAGATAGAACAAAATGGAGAGGTGATTTTTTTCCCCCATTTTTTTTTTTTAAATAACTTGGAAAGAAGTGTCTCTGAAGAAGAGACTAGGGAAATCATATGATGGGATTGTCCTTGGGACTCTTTGGGAAAGAATTATTCTCCAGGGTAGAGAGAACAACATGATTCCAAGAGTGGTGAGGGAGGGAGAGTGTGTTTGGTGTGTTTGAAGAGCACCAGGAAGCTGATGTGGTCAGTGCCAAGAGAGTTACATCATGTAGAGTTTTGTAGGCCAAGGTCAAATCTTTGGACTAAGTTCTGAACGATACAGAAAGCCATGGGGGCTATGGCGGACAACAGGTTGTCTTTATGTAATTCATGTTTTAAAAGATCATTTTGGCTATTGTGTGGGCAAATGCATAATAAATGATGCAAAACTGAATTGGGAAACCATAAGGAGGCTATTCTAATGGTGCAGAGGAGATATGATGGTGGCTTACATATGTATAGTGAAGAACTGGGAGCAGCTTTAATACAACATAAAGATCGAGCTTATGCAATTCAATAAATGATTGAATATAGAGAGATAAAGTAGAGATCAAGAATGCCACCTTGATTTGTGTCATTTGCTGAGGTAGAAAACACACAAGGAAGGTAAAATTTGGGGGATGTTGAAGCTCAGAGTTCATTTCATGCACGTTAATCTTGATGTTTCCAGGGAGTAATGTTGAATGCGAATTTGTACAGATGAGAGTGGAGAAGTGGACTGCAGATTAAAAAAAAAAAAATTGAAGATATAAGTACATGGAGCAGAGAACTGCGAGATGCACCTACCAGATACCAGATCCATCCAGAAAGTATAGCGAAAGCAAGAGCAGATCTGTTGGGCATGGTGAATGTTAGGTTGGACACAATTTAATCCCCTAAGGTTCATTGCGTGAAGTCCTTATCAACACACACGCTCAGACACAATGCAGCAAGCTGTTTTCAGATCTCTCTCTTCACACTTCACTACACCTGTGGCCCTTGATTCAGGACCATGGATTTTGCTAACGACACAACAGCCATGGAGCAATCGGGTCTTTACACAGCACAGTGCACATGCAGGGTAAGAACTTGTCCCCCTCAGAACTAAGATTCAGTGTTTTTAATGTCTTCTGAGTATTTGAAATCACTAAGTCAAATAAGAAGGCCTGGGACTCGCAGCCTAAATGGCTCCTGGACAGTAGATACAAGTGCAGCTGCAATGAGTGAGGGCACAGGAGTTTTTGGTGCTTGCAGTTTATGTTGAAATCTTCTCTGATGCCAACTCATTTCTTTTCTTAAGAAAAGAAAATAATTTTGTCCTGAAAATAGTTTCCTTTGATGTCTCACTGTATTATTGAACCAAACTTGGATTCACTCGCTTGATGCACAGCAAAGCCAATCTACTGACACCAAGTATAGCGCGTACTGCAGGGCCAGGGAAGGAGAGTGGGCAGCTCGTGCGCAAGAGACAAACGCCCTGTTGGTTTTCAGGGAAAGGTTTTAAAGACAGTGTGAGGGAGAGGACCGCAAGGTATGCAATCAGCTCATGCACAGTTCTCTGACAGGTTGATGGGGAGGCAACGGGGTGATGTGTCAGGAATCTCAATCATTAACCCTTTCGTTTCCACCAGTCTGGAGTCTGTGTGCTGGTGGTCAGTATGCAGTTAACTTCTTCTCCCCGGTAGGGTTTTAGTATCTGCAAAACAACTCACAGATATGGCTCAGGATATTATCTATGGTTCTTGAAGAGGAATCAGAGGTCCCTGACTTTGTTTAACAGCTAAACTATTATTTTTACTTGTTTGACTACTTGTTTTTGTTACTGCATATTCTCATTTCTCTGATTAAATTTTCTCTTTGAAACTCAGAGAAGGCCTAGAAGGCGAAAGCTTTTCTATAAACTAAGGTGGGGGACAAGGTAGGGAGCAGGTGGTCTGCCCACTGGGAAGGTCCTGCAGGGTTCTGATCTATTTCAACTGGTCCTTTTCTCTGATATGTAAAATGTTTTTATAGATTTACATCCACGCATTTATGTAATCAAAAGTTTCTCCAGCCTATGAATCACTGTCTCTCATTCTCATCACCTCTGGTTACTTTGACCCAGTGACTACTGGGTGATGTCAATGTCAGTTGGACTTCACTGTTGTGGTGAGATTATGAGTTTTGGTCATTATTGTAAGGGAATCTTGTTTATGATAAGAAATATTTTAAAAATGTGAAGTCACAAATGGAGATATGGTAAATAAAGATATCAGAGGTTGGCTTGACATTATATATAAATGTTAGTTATTTATTGTTATTTTCTCTACATTATAAGCTTATGTTTAGCATATAATTTATTCATTCAACAACTAGTAAGCAGGTTAATTAGACTCTGGGTATACGGTGGTGAAGAAAGAGACACTAGATTTACTAGTTAGCTTCCAGGTAGACAATAAACCAAGTAAGCACCCCATCCCCCAATGCAGCAAATTATAGCTTATGAGCAAAACAAACAGGGTGAAAAAAAAGGGACTCTTCTTAAAGAGACCAGTAACAGCATTTCAGACGAAGTGACAATTATATTAAAGCTTGAAGGATTAAAAAAAGAGTCAACTGTGTAAATATGGGGGAAGATGGGAATGGTGTGTCAAATTATTGAGACAGGTGTGTTAGGGAAAGAGTAAGACCTTTGTGTTAAAGAGGGAAGATACAAGTAAGGGAAGGAACAAATATTAATAGAGGAGGTGAGGTTAGAAGGCAAACAAGTTCTTTAAACCTTGGTTAAACTGGCTAGTGTTTCATTTTGGAAACAGAGCAAATAGCAGCAAATGCTGGCCTACGTGTATCAGTGCTTGCCTCTTCAGATCAGAGTCCTTTTACCCTTTAAAACTCCACAGCCATTGATACATTATGTAATAGCATATTTCCTCTAATGGTTCACTTTATCCTGGAGATTATTAATTTACTCCTGATTTCTATCATATTATATTAAAAATATTGAACCATAATAAGTACTTGATGTAGGTGTTAGAATCAAAGAAACCTGGTAAGTAAGTTCTGTTAAGTAGTTAGCTGTGTGAGTGTGTGCCTGCTTAGTCACTTCGGTTGTGTCTGAGTCTTTGAAATCCCATGATCTGTAGCCCACAAGGGTCCTCTGTCCATGGATTTTGCAGGCAAGAATATTGGAGTGGATTGCCGTTTCCTCCTCCAGGGGATCTTCCCAACCCAGGGATCTAACCTGCATCCTCTGAGGCTCCTGCTTTGGCAGGCGGATTCTTTACCACCTGTTAGCTGTGTGATCTTTGGCAATTAATCTCTCTGGGTCTTAATTTTCCTTAGTAATAAATTTGGGATAAAACTATTTACTTAATCAGGTTGTTGTAAGAATTAATTGAGATGATACATGTAATGTGCAAGGTCTCAATAATTAGAAGGCTATTATTATTATCACTATTATTCTTATGGCTGGTGGAGAATATCACCTTCTTTCTTGCTATAAAATAAAACCTTAAATATTTACCTTAAAAAATGTTAAGTTCTGAGCAAAATTTATTTTATATACTATTTTAAGGGAATAACAGAATATAAATTGAGTGCCCTTGCCAGAGGGATGGCCCAAGTGTATAAAAAGTTATGAAGGTAGCTGTGGGTTCCTCCTGGATAGGAAATAGTAATCCAAAGATTTACAGGTATCCAGCTTACTACAGTGGAGAAGGCAATGGCACCCCACTCCAGTACTCTTGCCTGGAAAATCCCATGGACGGAGGAGCCTGGTTGGCTGCCGTCTATGGGGTCGCACAGAGTCAGACACGACTGAAGCGACTTAGCAGCAGCAGCAGCAGCAGCAGCAGCTTACTACACACCTATGTACATGATTTTTTTATTCTTTACATTTTTTGTACTGTATATTGGAGGAAATAAAATAGCAGAAAAATTACAAGGTGCTATGCAGCATTTCTTTCAATTAAGTTTTATAAGCAGATTGCGAAACTCATGCTAGAGCAGGAGAGAAGAAGCAGAGACCTTGTCTCTAAAGGCTTGTCCTTACACTGGAGGGAGCTTGGGAAACGCAGCTGACAATGTAAAGGTATGGTGGACTTCCTTGGGATGTGAATGGAAGAATGACTGTATAATGGTATTTTGAAGAGTTCTGTTTTGGCTAGTGATAATTTTTAAAATTTATTTATTTTTTATTTGAAGGATAATTGTTTTACAGAATTTTGTTGGTTTCCTCTAAACATAAACATGAATCAGCAATAGGTATGCTAGTGCTTTTTTTTTTAATTGGTGGATAACTCAAACTAAAAATAGATATTCAGTGGTAAAGAATTTGAGCAAACTCTGGGAGACAGTGAAGGACAGGTAAATCTTGCATATTGCAGCCCATGGGGTTGCAGAGTCGGACATAACTTAATGACTGAACAACAACCACAGCATTTAGGGGTAAAGAGTTAATCCTAACAGCTTAGTTTGGGAAAAACAAATTCGTGAGTTGAGTATGTCAAAATATCTTGAGAACTGTCTAGACAGGACCCAGTCATTCTGACTGGAGGGGGCAGACAGGTCACCTTATATGTGAGAAATCATACAAGGAAAGTGATTCTGAGGAAGCTGCAAACATCAAAGGTTCAGTTTGACAGTCAACTCCCAAAGGCAAGGGTGTCCAAAATTGAAAGCAGAATGGATACTATAGGATTTCCTACCTAAAACATTTCTAAATTATATTTCACTATTGTAAAATTTAGTGAAATTTATTATGGACTCACTACTTGCTAAGCCAGGGCTTCCCAGGGGGCACAGTGGTAAAGAATCCCTCTGCTAATGCAGGAGATGCAAGATACCATGGTCTCTTCCATCTTTGTGCTTTCAAAGGTGCTAATATCACCCTGGCAAACAGTGTGGATCCGTCAGTCTAGTGGAAGGCATCAGACACAAAGAGGAGTCCAGGAATATTCAGATTCTTTACCATTTACCTTAAACAATGTTAAGTTTTTTGACACCTTTAAGGCAAAGGTGTCCAAAAATATAAGCAGAATGGTGTCCAACATGTGTCCAAAGGTGTCCAAAAATGTGCAGAACTAGAAAAGTGAGGCACAGACGCAGGCAGAGATCATGGTAAATAGGCATTGACCAGAATGCAATACAGTGACTAGAATAGTATACCATCGACCAACCCTGGGTTGGGAAGATCCCCTGGAGCAGGAAATGGCAACCTGCTCCAGTATTCTCTTGCCTGGAAAATTCCATGGGGAGAGGAGCAAGGCAAACTACAGTTCCTGGGGTTGCAGATGGTCAGACATGACTGAGCAATTGAGACGGATCAACTGAGCACATGCGTGTGAGCACACACATACACACACACACACAATTGCTAAGCCAGAAGTATACACAGATGAAGAAAAACTGTACCTGTCCAGGAGAGATGACACACAAATGGGTGCACTACAGTGAGAAGTAGGGTGTGTACCTTTGCATCCTCAGATGACATTCTAGAAAATATTAATGGCTTAGCATTCTAAATTTTCACACATACCTGGATATAATTCTTTGTCACACTACATACATGCTGCTGCTGCTGCTGAGTCGCTTCAGTCGTGTCCGACTCTGTGCGACCCCATAGACGGCAGCCCACCAGGCTCCCCCGTCCCTGGGATTCTCCAGGCAAGAACACTGGAGTGGGTTGCCATTTCCTTCTCCAATGCATGACAGTGGAAAGTGAAAGTGAAGTCGCTCAGTCGTGTCTGACTCTTCGAGACCCCATGGACTGCAGCCTACCAGGCTCCTCCATCCATGGGATTTTCCGGGCAGGAGTACTGGAGTGGGGTGCCATTGCCTCCTCTGCACACTACATACATAGGTATGCACATATGTGCAGTAAACAGGCATGTGTTTACATTTATATGCAGTATATTATGGGGTTATAATACTTAGTGATAATCAAGAAATCCCCTCTAGAAATAGGACATCTGTGACTCTATAACCTGTTTCTAACACAGCTATTGGGAAAATTAAACTCTCTAACCTTTCATTTCCTCACCTATGAAACAAGAGTATTTGTATCTATTCCATAGTCTTATGAAGATTACACTGGTTAAGTACTGCCTCGGTGCCTGATAAGGGATATTCAAGAAACATGAGTTATTCCTTTCATGTAGCTTTTTTGTCACTGTTACTCTTAGTAACATTTTCTCAGTGGCTATTATTCTATCTATCTTAGAAAACGCATGTTGAGAAGATCTTTCCCAAACTTTCATTGTATCAAGAACAGAAACATTTCTGTGATGTTTACTAAGGGCCCAGTAGTGATATAAATGCTATACAAGTATTAATTCATTTAATCAGCATAATAATGAGATAGCAATGAGGATTATTTTACTGCGTTACAGGGCAGCTTCTCTCCTAACCACTGAATGGGAGGAAAGGCTATTTCCAGAAAATTAGTGCTGACAGGATCCCCTTCAATACACATTCTCTCTCTCTGTCTTGTTGGAAAATAGTTTCAGATTATTCTACCACTCTCCAACTTTCCTTCTAATAGTATACCATGGACATCTTTCTACTTTATTACCCATAGATCCATCCCACCATTTTTTAAGTTTATAGAGTTTCAGTTTTGCAAGATGAAGAGTCCTTGGCATGAATGGTGGTACTTGCTGCACAACAATATGAATGTTCTTAATTCCACTGAACTGTACACTTTCAAATGGTTAAGTAGCAAATTTGGTGTTTTGTGTATTTTATCTCAACAAAACACTGGAGAAAAAGAAAATAAAACCTACAGAATGCCAAGTCTATACTAGATTTTGCTCAAATTACCCCTTATTGAAGGGTATATAGATTACTTGAAAACATTTACTTTTAAAAGCAATGCTGTAATAAATAACACAATGCTGCTGCTGCTAAGTTGCTTCAGTCGTATCCGACTCTATGCGACCCCATAGACGGCAGCCCACCAGGCTCCCCAGTCCCTGGGATTCTCCAGGCAAGAACACTGGAGTGGGTTGCCATTTCCTTCTCCAATGCATGAAAGTGAGAGGTGAAAGTGAAGTCGCTCAATCGTGTCCGACTCTTAGCGACCCCATCAACTGCAGCCCACCAGGCTCCTCCGTCCATGGGATTTTCCAGGCAAGAGTACTGGAGTGGGGTGCCATTGCCTTCTCCGACATAACACAATAAATCTCTTCAAACACTGATTTTCTGTAGAGTTTGATAAACAATGATAGCTATCATTTACTGAGAGTTTACTGTGTGCCAAACACTACACCAAGCACTTTATACAAATAATCTCCTTTGAATCTCACAACAACCCTACAAAGCTGACACTCCTTGCTTACTCTCCCCAGGTGATGCCGCATATTCCTTGCACAGGGGTACTTTGTATGAGGTTGCATTGAATATGCTGAATTTCTTCCAAAAAGACTTACATATTTGCTTTCCACTAGTAATTTCTGAGAATGTCTACTTCCTCACATCCTAGATAATCTCGGGTATCACAATTCCTTTTTTTAATTTGTTAGGTTTTTATTATTATAGTACAAAATGTTGCCAGCCACTGCTGTATTTTTCTCCTGGGAAACATCATCACTATTATTTTAACCATTCTATGATAGTTGCTACTTTTATTTCACGTTTTGTCCTAAAAGTAAAAGTAGATGTTTTAAAATCTTGGAAATTGACATTGTGATACCATTGATTGTGCTGCCTGGGCAACTTGACTTGACGTACAAACATATCATAGATCTGCTGACACACTTGATAAAGATTTGGCTACACAGAGTCACAGGCTTATTTTGGATGACATTTTGTAAGTTTTGAAAGCAGACAGAGATACTAAAATGCCTTGCTGCATTTTTAAAGGCCATTTAATCCACTGCAAAGCCATTTCCCTTGGTATGAACAAAATCAATTTTATTAGAATATTTGCCAACCATAAGCTATATTTATAGACAACGTATGTGCTTTATATTCAGCTACTTCAAAGCCTGTATTAATAGAATCATCAGGGCCCTCCAGTCCAGGCATACTTATAAATTGCTGGTGTGTGCTTTTATCTTTTAAGATCTTCTGATGTGGAGAGTGGATAAAAATTTGGAACCATTTTGAAAGACTCATTTAAAATTTCATCCATGCCAATGTAGATCTTAATTTTTGTTTATTTTACTCAAATGTGTTTTCTATTTGTACAAACTTTATGTCTCATTTTAATCCAGCCCATGCACTTATAATTCTATTTACCATCTTTTCATGCTCAGTAAACATGTTGCTTCAAATGATTAGATCTCACTCTCAGTCCAACAGAATGACTAAGAAGAGTCTCTTGTAGCACATGTACTCAGTTTTCCATTTCTTTAAAATAGATATCATCATGGAAACCAAATTTTTAAAATTCAGCAGTAAAAGCGGATTGTATGAAACGTCTCAGTGTCTAAGACTTTTAATCTGCGTCTTCTTTAAAGTTCTCTTAATACACCTGAGTTCCTCTTGAGCCTCAGGCATAAGGGCAGTTTTTTCATTTAATATTCAGTTAAAGTGAGTATTAGGGTTAGGTATGTATAGTAATCATAAATAATTTTTGCTAACAAGTGAAAGTATTATGCCAACTCTTGCTTTTTAAAACATAAGATCAAGCAAATGAAACAGCAGGACAAATGAAGAGTGTCAGATCAATTCTTATTGGGAATAATATCATTCCTGGCCACACACAACAATGTGGTTCAGATTGCATCTTGACTCAAACCCAGAGATACTAAGTGATCAGTTAGACCCCAATGACTGCAAGCAACAGAAACGAGTTCTAGCTAATTCATACAGAAGAAAATGGAGATCAATTAGCCGGGTGATGAGAAGAGCAATGGGAAGGTAGTCAGAAGAGTGATGAGAAGGCTAATGAATCAAGTTGCTAGAAAGATAAAGCTTGGAAGAGCTGTGAGTTTAGAGGTGGCACCAGTGGTAAAAAGAAAAAACAAAAAAAAAACCTGCTTACCAATATAGGAGATATTATAGACATGGGTTCAATCCCTGGTTTGGGAAGATCCCCCAGAGTGCTGTTGCTGCTGCTGCTAAGTCATGTCAGTTGTGTCCCCTAGAGTAGGAAATGGAAACTCACTCTAGTATTCTTGCCTGGAGAATCCCATGGGCAGAGGAGCCTGGTGGGCTACAGTCAATAGGGTCACAGAGAGTAGGACATGACTGAAGTGACTTGGAGGCACGTATGCAACTTCAAATGAACATGTTTTTCCTGATATTTTTTCTGTACCAACATCAAGTACTTCAAGATTTAAAGTCTTGAAAGAGAGAATCTGATTAAACATGCTTGAGTTAGGGGGCGGGCAGTAATACACTGAATGACCATGCATAATAGAGGCAAGATAATTCCTTAAAGTACCAAAAGAAGAAGATTAAGTGGCTGTTGTTGCTGCTGCTGCTGCTGCTGCTAAGTCGATTCAGTCGTGTCTGACTCTGTGCGACTCCATAGACGGTAGCCCACCAGGCTCCCCTGCCCCTGGGATTCTCCAGGCAGGAACACTGGAGTGGATTTCCATTTCCTTCTCCAATGCATGAAAGTGAAAGTGAAGTCGTTCAGTTGTGTCCGACTCATAGTGACCTCATGGACTTCAGCCTAGCAAACACAAATGGGAAAAAAGTATATTATGGCAAAAAATGAATCATTCCTGGCAATGACTCCACTATTTGGAAAAATACTTTTATTAAAAAATTATACACATTTATAGTAAGTTTTTTAAAGTATTATTCAGGTTTAATGTAGAAAGTTATAATACCACTTACTGAATAAGCATTGTTTTTTAGCCACTTTTGGCCATGGCAAAATAAACATTTCATAATTCTGGCCTTGCCACTAAGCAGTTGTGTGACTTTGGGTCAATAATATTATTTGGGGGGGGGGGCTGGCCAATGTTTTGCCTACTTATAATGAATAAATTGGGCAGAAATCTCTCTAAGGTATCAAGTACAGCATAAGCATGATTCCTGACGCTCACTTACATTATTAAGCCTAATCCAAACTGGTAAAGTGAGTAGTTTATGGTCATGTTTTCAAGCTTTGGCCATAATGAGCTGGATTAGCTTTTCTTGATTAACTTGTCATCTTCCAATAAAAAATAAAAGAAGCTCCATAATTATTCTCGGCAAGCATCCAAAAATATGCCTCACTCTCCAGTTCCAATTAATAATGTGTGACTTGTTAAAACAGATTTTGTTCATTTGAAGGTTTTAATAGCACCCAGTTTCAACTTAGTTCTCTTGGGAAAATATTTAGCATGCATTTAGCTAGCTTGACACATACAACTAATTAATTTGTCTAAAGCAAACTATTATATGAATCATAAACAAAGAACTGAAAACTGAAATAGCACCAGACTTAAAGCTGGAGGTATTTTATGTGTAATTAGTTTCAAGTTGTTTTCTTGGTCCCTTTTTCTAATAAATAAGGTATATACATCAATATTATATTGTTTTTTCAGATAGAAAATGAAAAATCACATACAGTAATGGGTGCTTTTTTTTGTAGTTTGAGAAATTGAAAGAAGCTTTCAGAAATCAGATTTTTTTAAGAAATATGTCTAAATGACACTGATCAAATGATGATGGACAGGTGACAAATTAACATGAGCTGCTACGCCTCACTCCCTAGCTCAATCCTAGAGATATAGAGAAGTGGGAAGGAGGTTGATGGATTTAGGTAGAATAATTACATTATACACATTAAATGTTTAATACTTTTCACTTCTTGGTAGGAGTATTCGTTTACTACAAAAACTCTTGGGAAACAGAAATTGGTTATGTCCTAGTGTAAGACAGAAACAGTCCTCCAAAGTAGAAGAGAACCAGGTTCAAATAAATGAGAGGGAGAGAGGTTCAAAGACAAACTCCTAGTTGTGATGTTTCCCTGCTCCACTGGTATTGCTTTGAAAAAAACCACTGCCCAGCCAGTAATTAACACAAGATAGAAACATAGCATTGCCATTCTAGCTGGGGGCTGGGGGTGGGATCATATTGTAATATAATCTAACTGAGATGGGGTGTAGATAATAAGAAATAGAAGTAGATTGGCTGGCCATTGCCATCTATTACTTATCTCCACCTTTTTATGAAACTGAAGGTGAGAAAATTATATCCCAGTAAGATAATAATGGTGGAGATACAGAATTTCCTTGTAAGATAAATTTGCCAGAGGTGGAACAGTGTGTTAAGACTTTCTACCTTGAGACATTTCTATTCCCAACTACTAAATTTATGGTTGTCTGCTAAGGAGGGCCTGGGTTGCTTTAGCTTACTTCCCCCCACACTCATTAACAGCCCAGAGGTTGATATGTCTAGGGGAAAGCTGACCCAAGGGAAGTACAGAAATGTAGCTGAGGAAGACAACTGCTACAGAAGACAGATATTCAACATCTTGCAAAAAAGAAGCAGAATTTCTTGATCAGATGGAGAAAGGATTTAAAAAGAAGAAATTATTCTCAAAAGATAAAAAGATACTGGTGTAACAGGAATAAATGGTTATAAAAAAGAATTAATTCAAAAATATTGGGCATGAAATATATAGTAATTTGAACATACAAACTTAATGAATGGGATGAACAGCAGAAAAAAAGTTAAAGAATGAATTAGTAAATTCAAAAATCAGATTTAGAAACTCTTTTCATATATCTTAGGAAAGGATCAGTAAGGGATAGAAAGATGGGAAATTAGGTTAAGACATATGGAGGCTAGAGGAATTCTCAATAGATACATAAATTACCCTAATTGCTCAGATTAAAAAAGAGGAAAGAAACTGTCATTTAAAAAAAGCACATGGAATGCCAAACAAAAAATAATGAATAGAAAAAAGTAAAACTACACCCCCTAAAAACCCTTCGAAACATTAAACTGAAGCTTAAGAATATCAATAAAAGACAGGGAAGGAGAAGTTCTAAAAGCTTATATAGAGAGAAATAGATGATTTTCATAGGTACAATATTTGAATTGGTATCAGGCTTCTCAAAAGCTTTAATATGAAAGATACGATGAAATAATATTTTCAAAGAAAAGAAACTCTAATATAAAATTTTATATTTGTCTAACTCAATACAAATGTGAGTGTAACATTCAATCATTCTCAGGCATATAAGACCTCAGAAGTTATACCAATTCAGTTTACTAATTTTAAAAGGAATCTCACTTGAAGTATTTCATTAAAAAACAAGAGGAAGCTCCAGGTCCACGGTGGTAACTTGTCTGCCAACAAAACCTTTATAAACTGCCCCCTCTGCTGCATCCCGTGTCCTCAATCTATCACCAGTTTCCTGGACTCACCTCCAAAATAAACTACTTGCATGTGATTAAAAAAAAGAAAAAAACAAGAGGAAGAATTCTGGTAGGATGAAACAAGACCTATGAGAACTAAGGACAATTAAATAATTTAGGAGAATTTAATCTTTTCAGAAAACAAAGATCATGGCATCTGGTCCTATCACTTCATGGCAAATAGATGGGGAAACAGTGGAAACAGTGTCAGACTTTATTTTTGGGGGTTCCAAAATCACTGCAGATGGTGACTGCAGCCATGA
>NW_011495084.1:13133861-13145646 GCF_000754665.1 Bison bison bison | reverse complement strand
CCTTGGAAGAAAAGTTATGACCAACCTAGATAGCATATTGAAAAGCAGAGACATTACTTTGCCAACAAAGGTCCGTCTAGTCAAGGCTATGGTTCTTCCTGTGGTCATGTATGGATGTGAGAGTTGGACTGTGAAGAAGGCTGAGCACCGAAGAATTGATGCTTTTGAACTGTGGTGTTGGAGAAGACTCTTGAGAGTCCCTTGGTCTGCAAGGAGATCCAACCAGTCCATTCTGAAGGAGATCAGCCCTGGGTGTTCTTTGGAAGGACTGATGCTGAAGCTGAAACTCCAGTACTTTGGCCACCTCATGCAAAGAGTTGACTCATTGGAAAAGACTCTGATGCTGGGAGGGATTGAGGGCAGGAGGAAAAGGGGACGACAGAGGATGAGATGGTTGGATGGTATCACCGACTCGATGGACATGAGTCTGAGTGAACTCTGGGAGTTGGTGCTGGACAGGGAGGCCTGGCGTGCTGCAATTCATGGGGTCACAAAGAGTCAGACACGACTGAGTGACTGAACTGAACTGAACTGAATCTTTTCTTTAAAAATGTAGCCTAAAATTGTGTACATAGGACAATCCAGAAGTAAAATTCTATGGCACAAACATGAAGTAGGAGTAGCACACACTGCTAAGCACTTTTCCATGAAGAAGAAATAATAATACATTTTGAAAATTGGAATGAAATATTAAAACATAAATGAGTCTAGAATCAAACCCAATTTTAAATAGTATAAAAATGTAATGTATAACTTTCTAGCATCTCTGCTAGTTTTGGTGACACTGACGTCCATATGAGATCTGAGTCCCTAGTTCAGGATATGGCTGTTACTTTTCACTGATATGGCTGTTACTTTTCATTTATTTTTGAGATTGATTAGGGCAGTACCAAGAAATGCCACCATGGATAACTGTCACATAGAGTCTCTCTGCCTCCAGGTGTAACAGCAGCCCTACCTCCCTTTGATTATCAGGGTCAAATACCTCCAACAAGATGGTGTTTCCTTCCCTGGTCTGCTCATTTTCTAGCGTGAAGAGCTTGAAGTGATTAGAGGGTTAGTGGTGGCTTAAAATTTCATGGAAGTGAAAGTGTTCCGATCTGGGATTTGGAACCTCTGGATCCATAGTGCCTGGAGTTGCAGGAATGGAAATCATATGTTTCCCAGATGGATCACTGAATTTGATGATAAATATCCTATTTCTATCCCTTGGTTCTTGGATTCTTATACTCTATTTGTTTAGAGTCACAGCACCCCAACATACATTGTTGACTTAGAGTAAATTCTGTAACTGGAAGATGAAACCCTATTCTTCATGGTTATCTCCTCCAAGCTGGTGCCTCAGTGGTGTAGCATGTGGTCAGACCAGTGGACTCCATGATCATCTATCACTGCTAGGGCTCCTCTTCTGTGAAAGGAATCCCTTGGACTGAAGTGATACTTTGTGGGATTTCTTGCTGATGCAACAAAATTTAAAAACCTTCAGACAGTGATGTGAACTAAGACCTCATGAGCTGCAGAGTCAAACTCATTCTGAAAATATGTGTCAACAACTTAGATGAGTTGCTGCCTCTTCCATGGTAGAAACGGTCCAACTAATGAATCAACCTGCCACTGATATGCCGCTTGGTCTCACTGAGGCATTGTACCGTATCAGAAGCTCAGTTGCTGGAAAAGTAGATGTTCTGCAGTATCAGTACCTAGATCACATTTGGTGAGACCTATACTTTTGGTGGTTCAGGGATAAAGAATTTGCCTGCAATGCAGGAGATGCAGGTTTGATCCCTGGGTCAGGAAGATCCCTGGAGGAGGACAAGGCAACTCACTCCAGTACTCTTGCCTGGAGAATCCCATGAACAGAGGAGCTGGGTGGGCTACAGTCCATAGGGTCACAAAAAGCCATACATGACTCGCACACACATAGTTTTGGTCTTTGATACCCTCCATCCTGATCACCATGTGTGCCATTGTGCCAACACTAGAGTAGTTGATCCAAGGACAGATGGACTTCAAGTGGCCAAGTTGTTTAGTTGATTAGTGCCTTGTCCATGATGCTCAATTTACAGTAGGCATCAGAAAAAATATAACATGCTTTGTTAAAACTTTGATGTGTTCATCTGTATGCTTCTTCCCAAGTCCTCCTTCTTCTAGTTACGGCAATATTTTTTAAAATTTCAGCTCCCTGATGGAGCTTCTAGGCTATTTACCACATGCCCATAAATCTAAATGGTTTACACAAAGTGAATAGTTAGACACTTTTCCCAGAGCTCTTCCCAATAGCAGGATTTCTCCTCACTTCTGTCTCTCAGGGCCATCAAGGAGTAGGGCTGTACTATACATACAGTATGTTCTTTGGCTTTGATCAACATATTGAGCCAAGCTATCTATGAATCAAGTTTAACTTTCTCAATCAACTGGTAATAAAGGTCTCCTTTCCCATGTGGAATTAGTTCCAGCAGAGAGAGACAGAGAGCTGTAAAGACAGCAGTGGAGGATGACGTGTTTCTGGGATGCCTGCTCCTGTGGTTCACGTGCGCTCTCTGTTGTAGCCAGTCCTCGATCTCAGATGTGCACACCACTTTCATCTGACGATGGATTGCCTTCAGGACCACATGGTCTTATAATTTGATTCTGAGAGAGCCCATCTCATAATGGGTGGTATGAATGCATGGTCCTTTGATGTCTCATGGCTAGGTGTTCCTGCTCTACTGGAACACAACAGCATGCCAGGAGGTGTTCTTCAAATGATATATAATTTTCTGCCACAGATGAAATGACCTTGTTTCAGAATCCTTTGTGATACTCCTTCTGATGCTTCCATAAGTTCTACAAGGCATTCTTTTCATCCCAGATATCTCTAATACCATAGAGTTTGCCAGTATGGATGACCCAAGAGACAGGAATGTTTGCACTTGTTGAAAACCCCATTTCTATTCTGAGCCCAATTCAAACTTGATAGTCTTCCATATTGCTGGTAGATCTCCATAGCTCTCCTTAGGTCAGCTCCACCCCCATTTTTTGGCTGCTATTTAGATCTTGTTTCTTATTTCTATAATTGCAGCCACCTGCCTTCTCAGTTAAACACCACCCATTGGTCTCTATTCTTTTGAGATCTTATCATGTCCCATTGTTATCAGTCTGTAACAGCATCTTCTACCATCAGATGCAGGCTTCTCAGTGATGCTGGTGCCCCTTTCAAGAGTACATTCCTTAGAACTTTGGAAAACCAAGTGTCTCTGGGCTTTCTTGTGGAACACTATTAGATGGTACATTTCCTATCTGTTCTGGTCATCACTGACAGAAGCTATAAGCCAAAGGGAACTTGTCATGGATATAGGTTGAGAAGGAGCCAAGGAATTTAAGTGGATGAAAACAACGGTCTAGGTAGAACTCTTGAGAAACAGTAGACTAATTCTGCTCAATAAATCAGCTGTTTATCTTTATTTTATTAAACCAATGCACAGCTGACTTTAGCCCTATGATGCTAACAGAAAATTGAAGAAATTTTTAAAAATCATTCAACCTTAGTTCAGAATTCTTATTAATTCTAAACAAATATATCCAGTGACTTATTTCTGTGAGTTATTAAAATCCATAAATTTATTCTCTTAGGGAAGAACTTACTAGGCACATTTTAAACTTTACTAAAAAGAACCACAGATGCTGAAATGTTTTCCATATTGTTTTTTTTAACATAAAGTCACAAAGAATTTTTCCTATATTTTCTTCTAGAGGTTTTATAATTTTTAGTTTTATATCTAGGTCTATTATAAATTTTGAGTTAAATTTTATATATGATTTGAGGTATAGATCAAATGCCTTTCTTTTTTTCCCTGCTGCTGCTGCTAAGTCGCTCAGTCGTGTCCAACTCTGTGTGACACCATAGATGGCAGCCCACCAAGCTCCACTGTCCCTGGGATTCTCCAGGCAAGAACACTGGAGTGGGTTTTTTTTTCCCTATGTATATGGAAATCCAATCATTCCAGTATCATCTACTGAAATTACAATCCCGCCCCCCCTTTTTTTTTCCTACTGAATAGTCTTCTCTCCTTTGTTAAGTGACTATATACATGTGTGTCTATTTCAGGACTTTACTTTTTCACATTGATTTATTTGCCTATCTTCACATAAATAATATACTGTCTTAAAGCTTTTTGCTGTGGGGTGCTTTTAATTCTTTTTATTACCTTATTGCTCTAGTTAGAACCTCCAGTACCATTGTGAATAGAAGTGGTTGTGAGTGGATATCCTTGCCTTGTTCTTGATCTAGGAAGTAAGTTTGGTCTTCCACAATTAAGAATAACTTTAGATGTAAGTTTATTATAGATCCCCTTTATTAAATGTTTTTAAAAAGTGTATACTCCTAGTTTGCTGACAGGTTTTTTTTTTTTTTTAATATAAGTAATGGGTGTTAGATTTTGTCAAATGGTGTTTCTGTGTCTAGTGAGTTGAGGACATATTTTCTTCAATCTGTTAATATAGTGAATTGCATTGGTTTGTTTTAAGGTGTTAAACTAGCCTCACATTTAAGATAAATTCCAATTTGTCACAGTGTATTATTCCTTTAATATATTGCTGGATTCAATTTGTTAACATTTTACTAGAAATATTTGTATCCTTCTTTATGAGAAATATTAGTCTATAGCTTTATTTTCCTATAATATTTATCTAGGATTTTGATATTAGAATAAAGTTGCCCCACAAATGAGTTGGAAAGATTATCCCCTGCAATTTTCTGGCAGAATCTGCATTGATGTGCTTTTTTTTTTTTTCTTCTTAAATGTTTGGTGTTAGTGAATCTATCTGGGACTGGAATATATATATATACATATACATATATTTTGAAATTTTTACTTGAAATTTAACTTCTTCAATAAATATAGGACTATTCAGATTATCTGAGAAGAACCAAACTCCTCTGTAATACTGCTTAACTGATAATATTGCTTCTGAATAAAACTGGAAAAAGGAGAATTCTCTAGCATTAGAGACTTACAAAGATTAGAGAAAAAGAAGGTAAATAAAAATAGAATAAAAATTGCAAAAGAATTTTTTTTTTAATTGACATGAATTATGACAGTGGGAAAAAATTATGTCAAGGGGTTTTCTTAATCTTCGTACATCTAAGTTTATAAGATTGGTTCTTATCAGATGTCATAAATTTATATATGCCATATAAAGTTTATGGAGATGAATAGCTTATGATTTGTAAGACATACTCTTTGATATTAGTACTGATATAATCAAAATAATGTAAATGTCAAGAAATAAAATTCCTTTATTCATGCATTTATTCACAAATGGATTTATATATTCATTGACTCAGTATCTTAACACCTTCATGATCATATTTATTCCCAAATGTCAATTACTGAAGGTCTTTTATGTGCCAGACACTATCTGAGGCCCTGGAAATTTAGCTGTGGACATTAAAGACCAGCATAAGTGAACAAATGGGAAAATTTCTGATGACCGTAAATACTGTGATGAAAATAAAGCTAAATGATGCAAAAGAGAATGATCTAGGGGGTGCTTTAGATTGAGAGATCAGAAGGGTATCAATAAAGAGATGAAATTTAAGCTGACCCCTCAATGACAAAAAGGAACTTGTCAAGAATGTATTTAGAGGACAAATAATTCATGCAAAGGAAATGACTCATGAATAAAAGAACACGATGGAATGAGCTGGGCCTATCTGAGGATCTCTAAGGCCGGGGAGCCAGAGGAGACCAAGGGAAACACAGGCAGTGGGAGCTAAAGAGAAGTGGAGAGGATTACATAAAAGGCACTTTAGGCCAAAGTGTAGTGTACTTTACTGCAGGAGAAATGGAAATTTCATGGACAGAGTCAAGCAGAAAAGTGACAACATACAATTTATATCTTTTAAAGATCACTCAGATGATATGTCGAAAATAGGCTGGGGCAAGAGTGAAAGAGGAGATTAGATGAAAAAGTGATGGTGGCCTGAGGGTGATGGTAACGGGTATGTAAATAAGTGAAAGCATGTGAGTTATGCTTTGGACATAGACAGGACATGCTGCTGGACAGGATTAAGGAGCTGGGGAACATTCCCCCCAGTTGACTTGCACATTTTTGGCCTTAGTGGCTGCTGGTGGTGCTATCAGTTCCTGAAATAGAAAGTACTGAATAAGAAGAAGATTTAAGAAAGCTGTGATACTTATACACAATGGAGTATTACTTAGACATTAAAAAGAATACATTTGAATCAGTTCTAATGAGGTGGATGAAACTGGAGCCTATTATACAGAGTGAAGTAAGCCAGAAAGAAAAACACCAATACAGTATACTAACGCAGATATATGGAATTTAAAAAGATGGTAACAATAACCCGGTGTATGAGACAGCAGAAGAGACACTGATGTATAGAACAGTCTTTTGGACTCTGTGGGAGAGGGAGAGGGTGGGATGATTTGGGAGAATGGCATTGAAATATGTGTAATATCATATATGAAATGAGTCACCAGTCCAGGTTTGATGCACGATACTGGATGCTTGGGGCTGGTGCACTGGGACGACCCAGAGGGATGGTATGGGGAGGGAGGAGGGAGGAGGGTTCAGGATGGGGAACACATGTATACCTGTGGCAGATTCATTTTGATATATGGCAAAACCAATACAATATTGTAAAGTTAAATAAAATAAAATTAAATTAAAAAAAAGAAAAAAAATAAGAGGAAAGCAAAAAAAAAAAAAACAAAAGAAGATTTGAAGGAATGTATATTAATATATTTGGGGGGATATCTTGAAGTTTGAGGTATCTAATAGATATTCTAGTGAAAATGTCAAATAGGCATTTGAATATATAAATTCAGAGTTTAGGATGATGTAACTCACTAACTCATTCACTTATTACACAAAAATTTACTAAAAGCCTATTATATGTGAGGTAATTGCACCAGCAGTGGGGATGTTAATATAAAGAAAAAGTAAGGTCATCTCTTATTCCGAAATATTCACCTTCCAGAGAGAAAGAGGCAGGCATATAAATGCATAATTACTATACTGTATGGTAAGTGCTATAATAAAGGAAGAACAGAGTGCTTTAAATATCAGCTGATGGCACAGTCATTTCAGCTTGAGGGAATTGGTAAAGAAGCTGTTAAAATTTTGAAGTTGATAGTATTTTATTTTTAGTGTAAAAACGATGCCAAATTACTAGAGTAAAATTTCTGAAAAAAAATCTTATAAATGTGTATGAGATCTTTGAAAGTTAAACTGGATACCTTCAGAAAGGCACCATAGATATGACACACATTTACAAGATTATTTCCAGGAATTTTACAGACAAATAGAAGAATCAATGCACCAGATGTGCTGTAAGTAAAGCATTTCTCACATCCTGCATGTGGTCCAATCAGTTCTACCACCTTTTCTGGATAATGTATTATCCAATGGGTAATTCAGTGGGCATCGATTTGCTTTCCATCTTCTTTAATATTTTATAGGCAAGTGAGAATTTGTCAACGTATATTTAAAATATAGCAATAAGCGCCCACATCCTCCAGGCAGTGTTTTTCTGGCAATCCATATACACCAAATTTTATTTTCAAACGCTTACTGCTGCTATCACCTACTTTACTTAATTAAGAACTTTGTGGACTTCTTGTCCTATTTCTGCCTCTTTTTGCTTCACATATAGCCTTGAAAGCAGCAAGCAAATTGCTTGAAACCAAAAGTTTAATTCCTTCTTGCACCCTCCTGAAAACTGTGAGTGCTGGGGGAGCGATGAGTGATTAGGTAGATAATTTGTCTCAGTTAGACAGGTTATGTATTCCCAGAGGAGTTAAGAAACAAGGATGCTGTAAATGGAGGAAGCAGGAGCGATATGTTTGCCAACTTCAGGTGTGTTAGTGTGTACGGCTAAAATTAAGGCTTGATAGTATGTGCTGACTTAACATCTGGTGAAACCAGGAGGACCTCAAATAGCCTAACCACAAGCTTCCCTCCCTATTCTGCTTCCACGGATAAGGTCTCCTAGCCAAGCAACCCTTCTAATCAAGACGACCGCGACCAACTGAAGTTTCTGCTTATGCCTGAGAAGTCAGTTTCAGTTCCTTTCTAGGCTATGGGATGATTATGCAAACAAGCCAATGACATCCTCCCACAGAAACAGGTGGGAGGTCAGTCCACCCTCTGGTACTGCAAAGCCTGCCGACCCCAGGCCCTGGCTATTCGTCTGAGTGCACCCTTCATGTAGCCCTGCAATGGATGCAGTCTTTCCCTCCTCTGGGCTGTGAGCATATGTGACTAATAAATTGTTAACAAGCGCATCTGTTGGATGTCAGGTGTTGTATGTTTGGCCATCCCCAGAATTCTAGGGCAAGGATTTCTCCCTTATGAATGGGGTGAGTAGGGGGTGACCAAAACAACCGGGTACTAGCACACACACAGCGTGTTTCCCTGGACAGAAACAGGACCCTTTAAGAATAGGAAGGATATGCCTTTACCCCAAGAAGTGTGGGTTGATAGCGGCTAATTTTCAATGTAACCAAAATAAATAATTTGCCTTTTTGGCCAACTTAATTTATCCTGTTTTCTGAAATGACACTATACCTACTCAACACTGCTTTCTTCCTGCTTCCTTGCCTTCTGATATGACCCTCTACCTGTCTTAATTTTCACTTCTGCATAGATTAGCCTCTTTCTCTTTTCTAGTTATATTTTCCTTTCTTGGGGCCTTTCCAAGATACGCATTAGACCGTCTCACTCTGTGCTACAAGGGGTGTTCAGAAGCAGGGGTTCAGAGAAAGCACATATTTTCCAGCCTCTCTTGGCCCTTGACTTCTACAATTATGATCCTTTGGGTTCTGATTGGAGTCTATTGGAGTCTATTCTTTGTTCATCAACTCTTGCCAAATGCAGTTGTTAGGATGCTTGCATGTGGTCTCATTATTTTTATTATCCACTTTTAGATCACTAGGTGATGTTCCTTCCGAAAATGTAAAAACACCACCACAAATGACAGGTATTAGGGTTTCCCTCCTGCTCCCTGGATTAGCACAGTGAATTCAAGTTGACTAACATCTATTACCCACATGTCTGTGAACATTTAGCACAGTAAGCTGTGACCCAGTTGCAGTTGTCTTCAGTCTCCAAGCACATCGTTTTCAGGAATAAACGCTGAAAGCTGGCATCAGCTCTCCGGTTATTTTCATACACATGGGTAGCCGGTCTGTGGTAACACATGTGCACAAACACACTCACGGACACTCCATTTTCATACATACAATAGATTACTTGCTTGTTCTCCATTCTCTCTCCTTTGCTGCAAAAATACTCCATTTCCGTTTGATTCTAGTGGAAACCGTTCTCCGGAGTGAAAGAGGGCATTTGATTATCCAATAAGCTGGAGCTGCAGTGATAACACAGAGTTGTCAAGGAGGAAGAGACTAATTTCTGCAAATGGAATCAGATGGCAACCGAAAGTGATAGCTTCAAAACTATCTCCCCCTCCGGTTTGACATCGATCTTTTCTACATGTGCCAGCTCATTATCTGGTGTGCAAAGGGGAATTGTGACTTGACCTCACCCATGGCAGTTTTACAAGGAAGACAGAAAGGACAGACTGTCTGGTACAGATTGACAGAGGTTTGTAGCCCACAGATGATGGCATGATCCACTCATTTGGGAAGAAAATTATTTATCTGTAGATTAAAGTTACATTTCGGAGAAGGCAATGGCACCCCACTCCAGTAATTTTGCCTGGAAAATCCCACGGATAGAGGAGCCTGGTAGGCTGCAGTCCATGGAGTCACTAGAGTCAGACATGACTGAGCGACTTCACTTTCACTTTTCACTTTCATGCATTGGAGAAGGAAATGGCAACCCACTCCAGTGTTCTTGTCTGGAGAATCCCAGGGATGGGGAAGCCTGGTGGGCTGCCGTCTATGGGGTCGCACAGAGTTGGACATGACTGAAGTGACTTAGCAGCAGCAGTAGCAAAGTTACATTTAAGTAGGTGAAGATTATGTTGTAAATTGTAAGAAAACCACAATATGCAATTTCAGTTTAGGCTAGTATTTTAAAAAATAGGCTTCTATTAATATGGCATTTCCCAGCTCATACTTTAGTCTGTTCTGCAAATTGAAGGCAATTTAATTTTACTGTAAGTCTTTGGAGCACTTTGTACATTTCCAAGGGCAGATGAAAGACAATTCATGCTCACAGTTACCCAAGTAGCACCTGGTAATTGAAAATGAATGAATGAATCTGTCTACTGTAGAATGGTTCTGAGATCAAACAGGTCTAATGAAATAGTTTTAAATGGATTCTTCACCTTTTTAGAAAAGAGTGTCTGTAACCCATCAATCTGCCTTGATAGGTCTTTTTGGCCTTCTGGGAGAGACCAGTATATACATTTATTTTTGATAATCAGTATATGCACTGATTTTTGATATGCTGCCCTCTGTTACACGTGCGTCTGTCGCAGTGTGCTCTCAGGGTCTGGGAATTGTGCATCACAGACATTTTGTATTAACATTGAAGATAATACGGCTTTAATGGAACTGAAATCCTGTGGCACATGGAACAAACAACTCCCTGCTTCCAGTTTGAGTGCAGTAACAGCACATGAAAATACATAGCAGAAGAGACATACAGTCCACAGATTCAATTTTTAAGAAATAAACAGAGTAATTCTCTTGTCATCTTGATGGAAATCTTACTTACCTTTTAAATTATAGCTCACATCCTCCCTTTGGTTCTCAGCTATTCTCTGACTTCTATACCCCACCTTCATGATCCTTATTTTCAACAGAAAACTTTATGTCTCTATTGCATAAAAAAGACAAAGGCCAGAATTAGCAGAAATCTTCATAAATCATCTTCTCTCTCTCTTAACAAAAACTTGTTAAAGAGAGGTTCATACCAATTCCACTTTCTCATCCTCTGCTTGTTCTCTGCCTATTGCTTCTAGCCACATTTTTCTATTAATATATTGTTAATCACTCAGTCATGTCTGACTCTTTACAACCTCATGGACTGTAGCTTACCAGGCTCCTCTATCCATGGAATTCTCCAGGCAAGAATACTGAAGTGGGTTGCCACTCCCTTCTCCAGGGGATCTTCCCAACCCAAGGGACTAAACCTGGGTTTCCCACATTGCATGCAGAGTCTTTACAGTCTGAGCCACCAGGGAAATCTAGTAATGTGTGCTCCCACTGAAATCAAGGAAGACCGTCTAACTGGTAAATGAGAGCACTGTTCCCTGCCTCACTCCACATGATCTCTGTGACATCTGACATTACAGTTCAATCTCCTGATTTTCTTTTTCTTTCCTCTTCTTCCTTCTCATCCAGAAATACCATTTTCCCTTGCTTTAATATTGTCCCCTAATCTCTCAGATTGCTCCATTTCTAATTTTCCGAGGGACCTCTTTGCCTATGCTTGCTTGGAGCAGAGGTAAGGGAGGCTCATGTTTGGTTGCAAGTATTCTGATAGTTACACAGCACACGGGGCTGGAGGGCTCACCCCACTCACTTAACATTGACTGGCCCCTCTGCTTTGCCTTCTGTAATGCCTGGTATCCCCTCTGTGACAATTTCACCTACAATTTCCTAGCCAAGGTTGGGGATAGAAAGTGCTTAAGTCATAATCTGGTATATGGTAGGTGCTTAATTAAATCCAGTTAATTATGGATGAAATAATTTAATAGAAATATTTTAATATTTTCTATCAGATCAGATCAGATCAGTCGCTCAGTCGTGTCCGACTCTTTGCGACCCCATGAATCACAGCACGCCAGGCCTCCCTGTCCAGCACCAAC
>NW_011495084.1:13127289-13133606 GCF_000754665.1 Bison bison bison | reverse complement strand
AAAGTCCAACTTTTTTCACTCTCCTCTTTCACTTTCATCAAGAGGCTTTTGAGTTCTTCTTCACTTTCTGCCATAAGGGTGGTGTCATCTGCATATCTGAGGTTATTGATATTTCTCCTGACAATCTTGATTCCAGCTTGTGTTTCTCCCAGTCCAGCGTTTCTCATGATGTACTCTGCATATAAGTTAAATAAACAGGGTGACAATACACAGCCTTAACAAACTCCTTTTCCTATTTGGAACTAGTCTGTTGTTCCATGTCCAGTTCTAACTGTTGCTTCCTGACCTGCATACAAATTTCTCAAGAGGCAGATCAGGTGGTCTGGTATTCCCATCTCTTGAAGAATTTTCCAAAGTTTATTGGGATCCACACAGTCAAAGGCTTTGGCATAGTCAATAAAGCAGAAATAGATGTTTTTCTGGAACTCTCTTGCTTTTTCCATGATCCAGCGGATGTTGGCAATTTGATCTCTGGTTCCTCTGCCTTTTCTAAAACCAGCTTGAACATCAGGAAGTTCACAGTTCACATATTAATTCTCAATAATGCTTCCTCCTCTCTAAAAATAATTTAATTTAAATCCAAATTAAAGTTATCCATGAATTATCCTATGTCACTTATTTCTTCTCTTCTCTATATTAATTAGTTATTAAACCTGGCTCAGTAGTTCTTTATCATCAGTGTTCCAATAAAGTCTTTTGACAATTTCCTGTATAATTTTAAAAATATGATTTACATAGCTTGAATTACAGAGTTAGAGGTATTTCTGAAATAGGATGGACATCACACATTTGCTTTGGAAGAGAATGTAGTTGGACTAAAGTTAGCAATTAATAACAGAATTCACCAAGCAAATAGAAATAGCTACTGACTTTAGTTTTTATCTCAGAGTAAGAATCTACCACCAGTCTTTGAAATCACTAACAGGCCAAGGTGTCACAACCTCTGACTGGCGTAAAGAGGTGATAAATGTGAGGAAAAAGCAGAGAAATGAGGCAGTGAGGTTTAGTAGAAAAATATAGAGGACCAAGATTCAAGTTATACCTCTGGTACTCTTAGCTCCATGATAACTCTAACTCTCTAAATGGGACCCTCTACATTGGGAAGAATTCCATTTACCTATCTATTTTCTAGTGCTGGAAATTTATTTATGCATGCTACTGCTATGCACATGTAAAGGATAATTAGACTATTTTGCACGCAGTAGCAAGGTAATGATTAAAATCCTTCAAGCTAGGTGTCAGCAGTACATGAACCAAGAACTTCCAAATGTCCAAGCTGGGTTTCAAAGAAGCAGAAGAACCAGAGATAAAGTTGCCAAAATTTGTTGGATCATGGAGAAAGAAAGATAATTCCAGAAAAACATCTACTTCTGCTTCATTGACTACACTAAAGTCCTTGACTATGTGGATCACAATAAACTGTGGAAAATTCTTAAAGAGGTGGGAGTACCACACCATCTTACTATCTCCTGGGATACCTGTATGCAGGTCAAGAAGCAACAGTTACTACTGGACATGGAACAACGGACTGCTTCAAAATTGAGAAAGGAGTATGTCAAGGCTGTATATAATCACCTTACTTAACATATATGCCGAGTACCTCATATGAAATACTGGGATGGGTGAATCACAGATGGAATCAAGACTGCTGTGAGAAATATCAATAACCTCAAATATGCAGATGATACCAATCTAATGGCAGAAAGCAAAGAGGAACTCAAGAGGCCCTTGATGAGAATCAAAGAGGAGAGTGAAAAAGTGGCTGAACTCAGCATTCTAAAAACGAAGATCATGGCATTGCTCCCATCAATTCAGTTCAGTTGCTCAGTCATGTCCAACTTTGCGACCCCAAGGACTGCAGCATGCCAGGCTTCCCTGTCCACCACCAACTCCTGGAGCTTGCTCAAACTCATGTTCATCGAGTCGGTGATGTCATTCAACCATATCATCCTCTGTCGTCCCCTTTTCCTTCTGCCTTCAATCTTTTCAAGCATCAGTGTTTTGTTTTTTTTTTCCAATGAGTCCATTTTTTGCATCAGGTGGCCAAAGTATTGGAGTCTGAGCTTCAGCATAAGTCCTTCCAATGAATATACAGGACTAATTTCCTTTAGGATGGACTGGTTGGATCTCCTTGCTGTCCAAGGGACTCTCAAGAGTCTTCTCCATATCACAGTTCAAAAGCATCAATTCTTCAGCACTCAGCTTTCTTTGTAGTCCAACTCTCATATCCATACATGACTATTGGAAAAACCATAGCTTTGATTAGGCAGACCTTTGTTGGTAAAGTAAAGTCTCTGCTTTTTAATATGCTGTCTAGGTAGGTCACAGCTTTTCTTCCAAGGAGCAAGCATCTTTTAATTTCATGGCTGCCGTCACGATCTGCAGTGTTTGGGAGCCCCCCAAAATAAAGTCTCTCACTGTTTCCATTGTTTTCCCATCTATTTGAGATAAAGTGATGGGGCTGGATGCCATGATCTTCGTGTTCTGAAAGTCGAGTTTTAAGCCAGCTTTTTCACCCTCCTCTATCACTTTCATCAAGAGGGTCTTTAGTTCCTCTTTGCTTTTTACCCTAAGGGTGGTGTCATCTGTATATCTGAAGTTATTGATATTTATCCTGGCAATCTTGATTCTAGCCTGTGCTTCATCCAGCCTGGCATTTTCACAATGTACTCTGCATATAAATTAAATAAGCAGGGTGACAGCCTTGACATAGTCCTTTCCCGATTGGGAACCAGTCTGTTGTTCCATGACCAGTTCTAACTGTTGCTTCCTGACCTGCATACAGATTTCTCGGAGGCAGGTAAGGTGGTCTGGTATTTCCATCTCTTGAAGAATTTTCCACAGTTTGTTATGATCCACACAGTCAAAGGCTTTTGTGTAGTCAATGAAACAGAAGTAATTGTTCTTCTGGAATTGTCTTGCTTTTTCTATGATTCAGTGGATGTTGGCAATTTGATCTCTGGTTCTTCTGCCTTTTCTAAATCTAGCTCAAACATCTGGAAGTTCACATTCACTTACTGTTGAAGCCTGGCTTAGAGAATTTTGAGCATTACTTTGCCAGTGTGTGAGATGAGTGCAATTGTGTAGTAGTTTGAACATTTTTGGCATTGTCTTTCTTTGGGACTGGAATGAAAAGTGACTTTTTCCAGCCCTGTGCCACTGCTGAGTTTTCCAAATTTGCTGGCATATTGAGTGCAGCACTTTCAGAGCATTATCTTTTAGGATTTGAAATAGCTCAACTGGAATGCCATCACCTCCACTAGCTTTGTTCATAGTGATGCTATCTAAGGCCAACTTGACTTCACATTCTAGGATGTCTGGCTCTAGGTGAGTGATCACACTATTGTAGTCATCTGGGTCATTAAGATCTTTTTTTTTGTATAGTTCTTCTGTGTATTCTTGCCACCTCTTCTTAATCTCTTCTGCTTCTGTTAGGTCTATACCATTTCTGTCCTTTATTGTGCCCATCATTTAATGAAATATTCCCTTGGTATCTCTGATTTTCTTGAAGAGATCTTTAGTGTTTCCCATTCCATTGTTTTCCTCTATTTTTCACAATGATCACTGAGGAAGGCTTTCTTATCTCTTCTTGCTATTCTTTGGAACTCTGCATTCAGATGGGTATATCTTTCCTTTTCTCCTTTGCCTTTCACTTCCCTTCTTTTCTCAGCTATTTGTAAGGCCTCCTCAGACAACCATTTTGCCTTTTTACATTTCTTCTTCTTAGGGATGGCTTTGATGACCGCCTCCTGTATGTCACAAACCTCCATCCATAGTTTTTTAGGCACTCTGTCTATCAGATCCAGTTCCTTCAATCTATTTGTCACTTCCACTGTATAATCATAAGGGATTTGATTTAGGTCATACCTGAATGGCCTAGTCATTTCCCATCCTTAGGCCAGTCCCATCACTTCATACCAAATAGAAGGGGAAAAAGTGAAAACACTTTTCCGTGACAGAATTTATTTTCTTGTGTTCCAACATCACTGCAGACAGCTACTGTAGCCATGTAATTAAAAGACGCTCGCTCCTTGGAAGGAAAGATATGACAAATCCAGGCCGTGTATTAAAAAGCAGAGACATCACTTTGCCAACAAATGCTCATATAGTCAAAGCTATCATTTTACCGGTAATCATGTACAAATTGAGAGTTGGACCATTAGGAAGGCTGAATGCCGAAGAATTGATATGTTTGAATGGAGGTACTCGAGAAGACTCTTGAGCGTCCCCTGGACTGCAAGGAGATCAAACCAGTCAATCCTAAAGAAGTCGACCTTGAATATTCATTGGAAGAACTGACAGTGAAGCTGAAGCTCCAGTATATTGGCCACCTGATGCAAAGAGCTGACTCATTGGAAAAGACCCTGATGCTGGGAAAATTGAAGGCAGGAGGAGAAGGGGATGACAGAGGATGAGATGGTTGGATGGACATAAATTGGAGCAAACTCCAGAAGATAGTGAAAAACGGGGAAGCCTGGTGTGCTGCATTCCATGGTGACACGAAGAGTCAGACAGGGCTTAGTGACTGAACAACAACAACAACAAAGTGTGTGTTACCAATTGGCCAAATTGAATTGTCTTTTTTCCTAAAAGACAATATTTTCATAGACCAGACAATTCAACCCCCTGCTGCCTGAGGCAAATCATTCTTATAGTACTAACTGTTACTTTTTATCCGGAGAAGGCAATGGCACCCCACTCCAGTACCTTTGCCTAGAAAATCCCATGGATGGAGGAGCCTGGTAGACTGCAGTCCATGGGGTCGCTAGAGTCGGACATGACTAAGCGACTTTCCTTTCACTTTTCACTTTCATGCATTGGAGAAGGCAATGGCAACCCACTCCAGTGTTCTTGCCTGGAGAATCCCAGGGACGGGGAAGCCTGGTGGGCTGCCGTCTTTGGGGTTGCACAGAGTCGGACAGGACTAAAGTGACTTAGCAGTAGCAGTTACTTTTTATCACCCCAAGTTTTACTTCATTCAGCTATAAAATGGGAACATTATATACACTTCTTTCCTGGGAGATGTAACAATTAACTGAGATGACACATGTAGCCAGTGGGCAAATATTGAGCACTCAACATCTCCACCCACCTTTCTGAGTCTCCTTTTCAATAATCCTTTCTCACATACCTTAAGAACTCTGCATATTGCCCTGTGTTCACATTCTGAAATGCCATCCGGTCTCGCCTCTGCCAGGAACACTGTTTCTCCATCCTCCTCCTTGTCTTCATTCTTTCCATTAAAATAAATGGACCTCTGTAAAGACAATTCACTTCTCCTTCTGGTAGTTGTCACTTCTGATCACCAGCCAAGTTTTGAATCAATCTCTAGAGTAATAACTTCCATTTCAAGATAGTATTTCACTGTGTAAAGCAATGTTTCACTATGGCTTTAAAAGTGATAGGCAAAGAGCACTAGGCTGAGATCCCTGTGCTGTACGACAACTTCCCATTCGCTATTTGACACACGGTGATGCCCCAACCAGTAACCCTGAAGAAGCTGAAGTTGAACAGTTCTATGAAGACCTACAAGGCCTTTTAGAACTAACATCCAAAAAAGATGTCTTTTTCATTATAGGGGACTGGAATGCAAAAGTAGAAAGTCAAGAAACACCTGGAGTAACAGGAAAATTTGGTCTTGGAATACGGAATGAAGCAGGGCAAAGGCTAATAGAGTTTTGCCAAGAGAATGCACTGGTCATATAAAACAGCCTCTTCCAACAACACAAGAGAAGACTCTACACATGGACATCACCAGATGGTCAACACCAAAATCAGATTGATCATATTCTTTGCAGCCAAAGATGGAAAAGCTCTATACAGTCAATAAAAACAAGACCGGGAGCTGACTGTGGCTCAGATCATGAACTCTTTATTGCCAAATTCAGACTTAAATTGAAGAAAGTAGGGAAAACCACTAGACCATTCAGGTATGACCTAAGTCATATTCTTTATGATTATACAGTGGAAGTGAGAAATAGATTTAAGGGACTAGATCTGATAGATGGAGTGCCTGATGAACTGAGGTTGTGTGACTGAACTGAGTGACTGAGGTTCGTGACACTGTACAGGAGACAGGGATCAAGACCATCTCCATGGGAAAGAAATGCAAAAAAGCAAAATGGCTGTCTGGGGAGGCCTTACAAATAGCTGTGAAAAGAAGAGAAGTGAAAAGCAATGGAGAAAAAGAAAGATATAAACATCTGAATGCAGAGTTCCAAAGAATAGCAAGAAGAGATAAGAAAGCCTTCTTCAGCTATCAATGCAAAGAAATAGAGGAAAACAACAGAATGGGAAAGACTAGAGATCTCTTCAAG
>NW_011495084.1:13126718-13127189 GCF_000754665.1 Bison bison bison | reverse complement strand
GTCAAGTGGGCCTTAGAAAGCACCACTACGAACAAAGCTAGTGGAGGTGATGGAATTCCAGTTGAGCTACTTCAAATCCTGAAAGATGATGCTGTGAAAATGCTGCACTAAATATGCCAGCAAATTTGAAAAAGTCAGCTGTGGTCACAGGACTGGAAAAGGTCAGTTTTCATTCCAATCCCTAAGAAAGGCAATGCCAAAGAATGCTCAAACTACCGCACAATTGCACTCATCTCACACGCTAGTAAAGTAATGCTCAAAATTCTCCAAGCCAGGCTTCAGCAATACGTGAACCATGAACTTCCTGATGTTCAAGCTGGTTTTAGAAAAAGCAGAGGAACCAGAGATCAAATTGACACATCCTCTGGATCATCAAAAAAACAAGAGAGTTCCAGAAAAACATCTATTTCTGCTTTATTGACTATGCCAAAGCCTTTGACTGTGTGGATCCCAATAAACTGTGGAAAATTC
>NW_011495084.1:13110302-13125939 GCF_000754665.1 Bison bison bison | reverse complement strand
AGGTCCATCTAGTCAAGGCTATGGTTTTTCCTGTGGTCATGTATGGATGTGAGAGTTGGACTGTGAAGAAGGCTGAGTGCTGAAGAATCGATGCTTTTGAACTGTGGTGTTGGAGAAGACTCTTGAGAGTCCCTTGGACTGCAAGGAGATCCAACCAGTCCATCCTAAAGGAAATCAGTCCTGGGTGTTCATTGGAAGGACTGATGCTGAAGCTGAAACTCCAGTACTTTGGCCACCTCATGCAAAGAGTTGACTCATTGGAAACGACTCTGATGCTGGGAGGGATTGGGGACAGGAGGAGAAGGGGACGACAGAGGATGAGATGGCTGGATGGCATCACCAAGGCTATGGACGTGAATTTGAGTGAACTCCGGGAGTTGGTGATGGACAGGGAGGCCTGGCGTGTTGCAGTCCATGGGGTCGCAAAGAGTTGGACACGACTGAGCGACTGACCTGACCTGACCTGGTGTATATATTTCAATCTTACTCCAGAGGGGAGGGGTAGGGGGGGAGGTTCAAGAGGGAGGGGGCATGTGTATACCTATGGCTGATTCATGTTGATGTATGGCAGAAACCAACACAACAGATCAGATCAGATCAGTCGCTCAGTCGTGTCCGACTCTTTGCGACCCCATGAATCGCGGCACGCCAGGCCTCCCTGTCCATCACCAACTCCTGGAGTTCACTCAGACTCACGTGCATCGAGTCAGTGATGCCATCCAGCCATCTCATCCTCTGTCGTCCCCTTTTCCTCCTGCCCCCACTCCCTCCATACACTATTACAAAAGTCCTAGGAACACAAAACTCTAGAAAAAAATAGAAGCCTAATACCATGTGAGGCATTCAACTTTTAATCGCGTTTTAATTTTTACCATATTAATCATTTTTAAAGTGTGAAGTTCAATAGTGTTGAGTACCTCTGTATTGCTATGAATTCACCCTTCAGAACTCTTTTCACCTTGCAAAACTACATCTCTGTACTCATTAAACAACAATATCCTGTTTCACTCTCCCACTATCCCTAGGCAAACACCATTCTATTTTCTGTCCCTATAAATTTGACTTCTCCAGGTACTTAGGATAAGTGGAATTATCAATATTTCTCTTCTTGTGATTGACTCATTTCCTTTAGTGTAGCCTACTCAAATTTCATTCATTGTGTAGCATGCACCTAAATTTCCTTTCCTCCTAAGGCTGAATAACATTCCATTTTGTTTATCTATTTATCTGGTATTCAGCTTAGGTTGTTTACATCTTTTCTCTACTGTGAATAATGCTGCTAAAAACACGGATATAGAAATATTTCTTTGAGAGTGTACTTTCAATTCCTTTGCGTGTATAACCAGAAGTGGAATTGCTATATCATACTGTAATTTATTTTGAATGGTTTTAGGAAATGCCATATTGTTTTCACAGCAATTGTACCTTGTTACATTTCCACCAACCCTGGACGAAGGCTCCAATTTCTCCAGACCCTTATCAGCCCTTGATGTTTATTTGTTTTTATAGTGTCCAGCCTAGAGGGTGTGTTCCACTACTCTTACTAGGGTCTGCCATTGTTCCTCTCTGTAGACTCTTTCTTCTGGCACTGGCTCCCTAGCCATAAAGAGCAGATCCAAAACCACAGAAGCAGCTTCCTTGGCATCACATACGTTTCTAGCCCACCCCTCCCCATCCCACTCCCCGCAAAACCCAGAGATTAACAAATGTTTTTGACTTTTGGGTTATCAAACTCAAATTTCCAGACATAGACTTTGCCTCCTCAATATTTTTGTTCTGTCTTAATTTAGGTTTACATTAAGTTAATCCCTTAGACTCAACACTGTTCAATTTTCCTGCCATTTGTAAAACACTAGTTAATTTTTCAGTCAGAATTAATGTATACTTCCACCTTTTTCCCTAAGACATTCTATAAATTGCTTAAGTTAATACATTACAGCAAAATTATTTGCTCATGTATTTGGCTCTGGAGCAGACCCAAAACATCCAATTACCACCACCCTCCTCAGCTTTAGTTTTACCAAAATAACTTTGTTCTTCTTTTGAATAGTCTGTAACCAGCTAAAAACCTATATTCTACAGACTCTTTTGCAGCCAAGGCTATCCATATGACATAGTTCTGATCAAGAGAATAACTGGAACATTGTTGGTGGTTTCTGAATAGATTTTGGTTTCCTAATGTAGGTATAACCTCCCTGTTTATAACTGGAATACAGATGAGAGAATGAGCCAACTCACTGGAAAAGACTCTGATGCTCAGCAAGATTGAGAGCAGGAGGAGAAGGGGGCAGCAATGGACATGAATTTGAGCAAACTTTGGGAGATCGTGAAGGACAGGGACACCTGGAGCGCTGTAGTCCATGGGGTCGTGGAGAGTCGGACACAACTTAGTGACTGAACAGCAGCAACAAAGACGTGGGCCAGCCATTTCGAAGTTATATGGCAACCATGAAAATAAAAACTGTATTTGGAGGATGATGAAACAAAAACATAAAAAGAAGCTATAATGATGTAATACCTGTACTGTGCTTAGCTGTGTACTATGGATTTTTTAAAAAAACTATAGGATAAAATACCAACCAATTTGATAAAGCTCATGTTTCCTGGTATTTTTCACATCAAAAAATATATAGAAAATGATAGCATTTGCTACTTGTAAGGAAAAGGCCACTCATAGACAAAGCAGAATATTCAGACTGCCCTCTTTGCTCTCAAGTAGAAGTGCATCATCTTGTCACACCTATAACACACTGGCTAAACAGTAATGTACTGTGTAGCGTACATGTTGGGAATCTTGGACTAAACCACAACAGTCATATTGTTTTTTGAAGGAGCTGAACATGATTTCTTACTAACAGAGTTTCTTTCTCTAGCTAGTCAATGAGATTATTGAGAGCAAAACTATGCATTATTTATCTTATTTCTCTCTCACTCAGTATGCTGCTAGAAACTTAGTAATTACTCAGCAAATATCTACTGAGTAAACGAAAAGGAAAAATAATTTCATTGTTTTAGACTGACTGGTTTTCTCAGAGTTCTGGATTGTGCTCCTTTCTGACTAAAAGGTTTTATTCATTTTTCTCCCTGCCTGGAAAAACTCCCTGATCCTCTCCATGCAGCCAAATCCTACTCATTCTTCAGAGTTCTTCTTAAGTCTCACCTCTTCCATGAAACTCTTCTTAACCTTTTGGCTCAGGTCATACCATTTTATTCCTTTCTCTGTACTCCTATAATTCATGCTGAAAGAAAAGTTCACCTTGACCTTAAAAATACAGGTGCTCTCCAACTAATGACCCAGGTTTTCCTGGTTGTCATATGCTAACCATATTTTCTAATGACAAAAGGCTGTACTTTGTGTATTCTTTTTCTAAAAACACACTTCATGCCATGAAAATAGAAACAATTGATGAGAAAATAAAAAATTAAGCAAGCAATCAAACAATATAAGAATCACACTTTAAATGTTCTCTTTGGGGAAATGCTCTGAGATGAATCAGCTGCAGTTTCTTAAAGTATAAATCTAGTAAATTTGGGCTGAGCACACCAAATTAGCTGGAATCTCCCTAGGTTAAACGTTGAGATTTTTCAGGACACAAAGCTCTTAGAACTGGATCTAAAGATATTATCATCTGTCCCCAAAGTTCTACTAAAAATTTAATATAAGGTAGTCTTATAAAGGTCTTTGGATGGCAAACTAGAGTTGGGCCTTTTATTTCCTTCAACAATTCTCTCCTGCCTGATTCATCAGCTTCAATACTATGAAGGAAATGCACGTTTCTGGACATACTTAGATGCTTTTGGTCCATGCTTAGAGCTTTCCCTTGAGCACTAGGAATTCACTAGTAGTATTCTTGCTACAATCAAATTAGTTCTTTGCTCACTCTAAAACATATTTCTTTGACTTTTCTTTTTTCTCCTTCTTCAGCAGTTTGGAGGGATAATATTTTACCAGAATTTTTGTTCAGGTGTATTTGTACATTCACATCATCAACAGTTATTGCATTTGTATTCATGTACTTTGGAGAAGGTGATGGCACCCCACTCCAGTGCTCTTGCCTGGAAAATCCCATGGACAGAGGAGCCTGGTAGGCTGCAGCCCATGGAGTCACGACGAGTCTGACACGAATGAGCGACTTCACTTTCACTTTTCACTTCCATGCATTGGGGAAGGAAATGGCAACCCACTCCAGTATTCTTGTCTGGAGAATCCCAGGGACGGGGGATCCTGGTGGGCTGCCATCTATGGGGTTGCACAGAGTCGGACGCGACTGAAGCGACTTAGCAGCAGCAGCAGCAGCAGCATCCATGTACTTAGCAAACTGGACACTGATTAAGCAGTCTGATATATCACTTCTTAACTGCTTTCTTTTAGCTGGCTTTGAAGAATTACTCAGGCTTCAGTTTGAGTCTACCATGAGGAATATTGCCATCTTATAGTATGTTTTTAGTATATCCAAAAAAGTACTATAATATTTTTGAATTTGATACATTTGATGTTTTTAGAATTTGAAGACAGCAGAGACATTACTTTGCCAACAAAGGTCTGTCTAGTCAAGGCTATGGTTTTTCCTGTGGTCATGCATGGATGTGAGAGTTGGACTGTGAAGAAGGCTGAGTGCTGAAGAATCGATGCTTTTGAACTGTGGTGTTGGAGAAGACTCTTGAGAGTCCCTTGGATTGCAAGGAGATCCAACCAGTCCATTCTGAAGGAGATCAGTCCTGGGTGTTCATTGGAAGGACTGATGCTAAAGTTGAAACTCCAGTACTTTGGCCACCTCATGCGAAGAGTTGACTCATTGGAAAAGACTGTGATGCTAGGAGGGATTGGGGGCAGGAGGAGAAGGGGACGACAGAGGATGAGATGGCTGGATGGCATCACTGACTCGATGGACGTGAGTCTGAGTGAACTCTGGGAGTTGGTGATGGACAGGGGAGGCCTGGCGTGCTGCGATTCATGGGGTTGCAGAGTCGGACACGACTGGGCGACTGAACTGAACTGAAGACCTTTATTCTTTGGTGCAATATTATCTGTAGGCAACCCCTTTAAAATATCTACTGATTAATATAGTAAGATTGGGGGAAATGTTGAAAAAGGAGCAAAGGTTGAGAAATGCACATTAGGCTTAGAACAAAGTCTTCTACTTTGCCTCTTAGAATTTGTAACTTTGGACAACAACTAAGTCAATAATTAATAATAAGTCTTTGCTTTCTCATTTGGAAAGTGAAAATGGTTCAAGACTTACCTACTGCATAGAGTTGTTATAAAAAGTCATTTAACATGTTTTTCAAATTGAAAGCATAATTTTGAAAATAATATTAGTATCCGACATTCACACACTGACCCACATTTTCCCCATGAAAGGGAGTACTTTTTCTTCATATTATAGGACTATTTCACCATTTTGGTGAAATAGTTGTATTAATATTCTTAATCATTTGTTTAATGTATCCCTTGGATATTTCTGCATTGGTTTACTCTCAGTTTGCTACCAAACTGAAATATTTCTGTCACATTCTCTTGCTCAGTGAGGGAAGAAATGCTTACCTGCTTGCTTAAAGTGATTTAAATTTGACATAATGGCTTGAAACTTTCACCTTCACCTTCAACTTTTTGTATTCCTTGAATAACTAGATGGATTGATAAATGTTCTGTTTGTTGAGCATTAACACTCATGGCTTATAAACAGACTTTATTTGGGGTTGTACTGTTTGATTATCCTTTGGGCTTTCATATCAGATGCCTTTCAGTCATGAAGAAGAAGCATGTATACACTAAACTATCTTAGAGGAAACTCCAGGTGATCTAGTTGTTAGGGCTCTGTGCTTCCTCTGCAGGGGACATAGGTTTGATTCCCCAGTTGGGGAATTAAGATCCCGCATGCTGTGTGGTGTGGCCAAAAATAAAATAAAATATATTAGAACCGAGTGGTCACTTATCAGTGGTTAGACATAATGAATGGCCCTATAAAATATGCTGCTGGCTGATTCCAGTAGTTTATTCTGGAAGATCAGCTCACAGTACCAAAGAAGCCCTTTAACAGGAAGCTCATAGGGCCTGTTTACCAGGTAATTCTGCCACATGCATTCAACTTGCAACTGTTTTTAAATTCAGAGCCATAAGGCTTTCTGCAGGTATGGCTTTCAGTAGGTTGTAAAGTGCTTAAACAGATGGGACATTGTTATTAGCGTGGATAATATATTTTCATTGTATTAGGGTTGAAAGTGATTTTCCAGATAATGGCTTAGACAAATGTTTGTGGAATCTGTCTAGCTAATCCACCAAAAATGCAACCCAGCTTTCAGGAGCAATTCTACTTTTATTGAATGTTTTTGATTAAAAATTTAACTCCTGTGAATTTCTTACCACATTGTTAAAGAAACTCTATTACTTTGTTTTCTTCTTGGAGTCATTATTATTGCATTATTTAACCTAATAGTGACTTCTGACTAAACCAGAAATGCATTTTAAACTAAATAGCTACACATTTTGTTGTATATTAAGTGATTCATTAAAAAGAATCTTAACAAAGGTCTTTTTATATCTCCACAGGTATCATGGAGTGCAGTCAAAGTGTTGTTGGAACTTATCAGATGAGATGCTATAGCAGAGATTCAAAACCAGTGAATTGTTCATTTTTTCAACCTAAGAATTAATCACAGAATAGCTATGTCATCTATTTATTTCACCAGCAAATTAAGTGTCTCATATGTAGCACGGGTCACAAAAAAAAATTTTTTTTAAGTATCTTTTTTTCCCAAAGACAAGGAAATTACTGATATTTTAAAAGTACAATTTCAACTTGCTGTAATTTGGACTCTAATGGGAACTTAGTACTTATGAGCTGTGCGGCTAAGTTACATAACTTGTTTTGTTTCAGCCCCAATTTCCCCATTAGGATGGAGAATATTAACCACATATGTTTCCAGAGTTGCTGGAAGAGTTAAATGGGAAATGACTGGCCTGGTATAAATGGAAGTGGTATACAGTAAAAAAAAAAAAAAATTAAGATTTTAATAACAGAGTTTACAGTATTTACACACCATTTACATCCTTCCATAAATTTCTCAGCTGATAATATTTTAGCAACTATTTCAGTATGGCTTTTCTTAATTTTGAGGTTCTTTGAGTCCCTAAATTGCCAACTTCCTGCTTATTGTTATAACCTATGTGGGAGATAGAGAAGCCCTGATAGCTGCTCTTGGTTTGGTTGACTGACATTTTCTTTGTTTTTGGTTTCCTGACTCAATTATAAAACCTATACCACCAACACCAACACCCCTCCACCAACAAATAAAAAATAACTCATAAAAATAGCTGTGTTAGTTTCCTACTGCTGCTGTGATAAATTACCAAAAATTTAGTGTCTTAAAGCATGTCAACTGATTCACTTAGAGTTCTGGAGGTAGGAAAATGGGTCAGCAGAGATGCACTCCTTCTGGAGGTTCTGGAGTAAATCCATTTCTTTGCCTTTTCCAGCTTCTAGAAGCTGCCCACATTCCTTGGCTTTTGGCTCCACATCACTCCAGTCTCTGCCACTGTTGCCCCATTGCTTTTCTGAGTTGGACTCTCTTGCCTCCCTATTACAAGACCCCTGTAAATCACAATGAACTCACTTGCATAGTCCAGGATATTTTCACCATGTCAAGTTCCTCAACTTAATCACACCTACAAAGCACTTCTTGCCATGTTAAGTAACATGTTCACAGCTTCTAGGGATTAAGCCAGGGGCATCTTTAGGAGGCTATTATTTTTTTCCTACCACAAAGTATAAGAAAAAGAAAAGAAGTCTAAAACATGTTTTATTTTTCAGGAATTAGCTGGGATGGCAGGAAACAGACAAAGCACCCGTGATGAAGAAATGTGAGACTCTCTTTCAATGGGTGTAATCAATTCTTTTAGGGCTAATTGGGGGAAAAGTCAAATGGTGGTGTGAATTATATAGCTGTGCTCATAAAAGCAGTAGTTTTGCATTGACTATCAAAGAATAACTAGGACTAAGGTAGTTGAAAATGACTTAATAGACATTGTTGATAAATTTGTTGGGGGAACAGACTGGAAGAATTTGAAGTTGGCATATGGATTCATCATGAAATAGTCATAGTTTGTTATTTTTTTATGGTAAAATAGAGATCATAAAGAAGTTTCTTGGATATTATTTTCTTTTTTAAAAAATATTTTTGTTTATTTATTTATTTGGCTATGCCAGGTCTTAGCTGCTGCACATGGGATCTTCAATCTTCATTGCAGCATGGGGGGTCTTTTTTAGTTGCAGCATGTGGGATCCAGTTCCATGACCAGGGGTTGAATCCAGGTCCCTAGCATTGGGAGCAAAGAATCCCAGCCACTGGACCACCAGGAAAGTCCCTATTTCTTTTTAACAGTGTGAGCACCTCTGTAAGGAATATGTGTTTTGAGCCCTGTATCACTGATGAAACAATGATGCTCAGAGATATTAAATAGCTAGTTCAGGGTTCCAGCTGGAATGCTGGGTGAGGGGCTAGCTGGCAAAAGTCAAATCTGTGAATTCCGATGCCTCTGTGTACCTAAAATCCAAAAGATCCCAAAAGCAGCTGACAAATTCCCTTTCAAGCCTTGTTTACACTATGATTTCCCCTTCATGTGCAAAGTGATCACAGCCTAAGACTACAGGAAAGTCTCTCAATTAACAAATAACACTCTTTTTTCTTGTTTCTTTATTTCCAACATTGCCGTTAATGTAATTAATTACATCTCTGAGGGGAGCTACTACTGCATTCAATAGTGCGCTCTAGCTTACCTTCTTTCATGAAGAAGGTAAGTTACCAACAGAACCAACTGTTGTATTTTATTTTCTAAACCATTTCTAATAAAAGACCAAACATTTTATCACTCTCCAAGATGACCTACCTACAACTGCTTTGACAAACTATTAATCCCTGTTTAGTAATGAACCACTTGGAGCTGCTCAACATTGGAGTATATTTCCTAGAAGCGGCTCATGTGAGAAGCAGTGACTCTTCAAATAAAACCTGCAAATAAGAGCAACAGCTTTTGTGACTCCTCTCAATGTGGGACTCACAGTAGATATTCCGTGTCCCCCAGGTGGGTTCCTTGTAAGGCTCCTACTGCAGTTCCTCTGGTGAGGACAGTTACCTATGTTTTGGTGCTTCTCATTCTGCGAAATGCCTTTTGTGTTGACCAGAGAGCCAATATTTTATTTTAATTTTATTTCTATGTATTTGTTTTTGGCTGCTGGGTCTTCGTAGCTGCACTCGGGCTTTCCCTAGTTGTGGCAAGCAGGGCTAGTCTAGTTGCAGTGTGCGGGTTTCTCCTCGTGGTTGTTTACCTTGTTGTGGAGCAGGGGCTCTAAAACGTGTGGGCTTCAGTAGTTACAGCTTGTGGGCTCCAGAGCGCACACTCAGGAGTTGTGGCTCAAGGGCTTAGTCGCCCCTCAGTATGTGGAATCTTTCTGGACCAGGGATGGAACCTGTGTCCCCTTCATTGGCAGGTGGATTCATTAACACTGGATCAGTAGGGAAGTCTGGGAGCCAACATTTTAAGTCAAACACAAGCATATTCTTAAAATTTGGTGCAAAGTCTGTCCTCTGTTTTAACTAAAGGATAACAACTTATCTGTTTGAACTACCCCCAAAAGATCCCAAAGTGACATTCCATCATTCTAAAATTTATTCTCTAAACATAGGCAGTTACCATCCAGCTGTTTTCCTAGGGTGAAACGAAATCTTGATTTTATGTAAAGGCAAGAGGTACTATTTATTTAAAGATATGGAAAGAACAACAAAAATGTACCAAATGACTCTCTGGGCTCTCCACTTTATAGACCCCACGATTCAAATTTAGGCCTCAGCAGAATGCACTGCTGTATATTATAGGTCATCAGTTTCTTTCTCACTTGGTCCACAGTGCATTTTTCCGAACATCTTCTGAATTGATTTACTTAGCTAACCTCATATGTGTCCATCAGCAGGACCACAAATGGCTTACAGTGAAGCGAATGATGCCAAGAAACCTTCAGTCTAGTCTCTGTGTGAATTACCAGAGGACCTTCCTACTGCAATTAATGAAATGCCAATCAGAGGGTCTCCTTACATACTGAACTTCTGTACACACCTCACCCTTCACTACATCCACAGTCATCATGCTTTCATTTTCTCACATCTACTTTAAAATATCTTTTTTCCGTTACATCTACTTCAAAATATTTTTTTACTTAATAAATTCCCTGGTGTATGTTATTGCCCAGTGAGGCTCACAGAATAGGAAGAAAAAAGCCAGCAAAGCAAAACAGCAGGTACTCTATCATTTTGAAAGGTTCCAATTGCATAAGGCTTTATGATACAGACTTGGTGCTACATTTTGTATCAACAGCTTGTCACATGGGTCCCAGTTCATAATATGGGTCATTATTTTCCAAATTGAATTTGCTTATCTGCTCTTTCCTTTATGGGTAACACTACCAAGGAAACCAAGCTCGCACCGCTTTTAAGAGTGCTCATTTGAAATCTTTTTCTCTCCTTTTTGGACACTCTGCACTGGAATTAATAATATAACATAAGTATTTGGTAAAATGGCTCATTTTAACCAGGCTCTCCTGTTCCTGTGGTGTCTCAGACTTAAGGAAAAAACTTTGGCTTTTGATTATTTTCTTACATTTCACTTTGCAAACACTCATTTTACCGAGTTCTGCCAAAAAAACAATTAAAAAAAAAAAGCACCACTATTTGGTTTCTTGATCATTTAAAAAACCTGTGGTCTGATCCTCCTTCCCACTCAGCCCCCACACTAAAGCAAGTGACCTTGTTTCAAGCTGAATGTTGTTCTTTGCTTTGATGCCCCCCTACCATCTTGTACACTCCTATTACTATTGTCGGCTCTTATTGGTGTTGACAGAGCCATCCCCAGGATAAAGCCAACCAGAGCAATTTCTTTATGCCCAAAGCGCTAGGTAGCTCACACTTCTGTCACTAGGCTGCATGTCAGAGAGCTGGGGTAAGGGGCAGGCAAGGTAGGGAGACGGTGGTGGGAAAGTCTTTGACAGAGAATACAACAAAGAACCAGAGCTAACATTTTTCAATAATTTATCAACCTCCCTTTCTGCCTCATATCCCTACCCTCCTCATTTCCTCTCACACTGCACCATCAACCACTCCTCCTCAAAACAAACAACAACCAAAAAAACCAAACAGGTAATACTATCTCATCCCTGCATTTGCACATCCTCTGTATCAGTCTTGGTTTTAAGTGATCATCTTCTACTCTGGCTTCTTTACCTAAACTGAAATTTGCTGAGTTGTTATTTATGTGGCCTCACAATATTAATGGGAGGCAAGTGTAGAGAAATGATAAGATCCAAGAATATTTGAGGGCTGGGCAGTAGAAATCTCATCAAAAGTGATGCTGTAGAATCTGTCTGATCCACAATCTGCTATAGCTGAGGTGCATACGAGGGCATTTTAAGATGCAAAGCTCCAGGAGGAAGATCTGAATGACCACAACTTCTATTAGCTCAAACTGAACTTTTGTGTGAATTAGAATATGGCATCACCTCCAGGGACAGGCAGTCCCACAGGTGCTAGGCTTGGCAAGCAAACCCCAGCTGATTTTCAATGCCCATTGACCTTCCTGACAGGGTGTTCTTACGAATAGGGTACAACCTGCATGATCTTCCCCAGAACTTTGAGGCTGGGAATGTGCTTGATTGAAACAGGAAGGGAAAGAGGAAGAAGATATGATTTATTTGATATTCTTAGTGGGAAGTGTGCACTGCATATGGTGGAGCATTCCCCAAAAGGGAAAATGGAAGAAGACAATTAAAAAGAAGTTTAAATATTGGAAAATATTGAGAAAGACCCATTGTGTGCCCAGGGATCTAAAGACATCCTTTGCTGCATCATTTCACTTTCATTTTTCCTTGAATGAAAAGACAGATTCAGAGGTAAGCCAAGGGTGAAAGGGTTTCTCCTCTTTATGATGTGTATGGGCTCCAACATCACTAAATTCAGCTTTCTTAGACTTTCATAAGATCTCATGTTAAATGATACTATAGGAAAGGATATATTGTCAATGTGAGACAACTAGGAAATCATTCTTCCTTTATTTACTACAGCACTTTTAGGGATAGAGAATTATACAAATTATACAGTTTAGGAAATGTGGTGTTTAATACCATGAATGTTGAGACCAAATTTTGGTTTTGCTTAAATTAAGTGTATGTCTAGGTTAGTCCTTGGTAGATCTGGAATAACATAGTAAGCTATCTTTAAATTTTTTATTTTGTATGTTTGTAATGATTCCAGTAGCCTTCTGATTATACAAAGATTAAACACATGGTTTTCATTTCAGTTCTCTCCTCGAGTCTCATTTAAATAAAAGTAAAGGAATAAAAAATAGTAAAAAACACAAGCAAAAGAATGCAAGCAGAGACAATAGTAGACTGAAATGGTAACTACTTGCAGTAAATGAAAAGTGAATGGAGGAGTCAGTACTGCTGAGAAAGCTGGGTAAAAGTACTGGCTGGAGAGAAAGAGAGTGAGAACTGTGCTTAGATCTTTCTCCAGGACCCTGCACAGATTCTGGGAGTGGGCATTACACCAAGCAGGGAAGGTATGGTGCTACAGTCAGGAAGGTGTTGCCTCTCTAGAGACAGGTAAACTCTTCTTTTCTGGTGTGTACAGTCAACAGATACACCCGTCCTAAGTGTAATAGGAGACCGTAGGTTTATCCTGCATCAGAATAAGAGACCCTCCTGTGCAAAATGAATAGACCTCGAGGGCATTATGCTAAGCAAAATAACCAGACAGAGAAAAACAAATACTGTAAGATATCACTCACATGCCAATCTAAAAAACTTTATAGAAAGAAGAGAATTGCCCAGCCTGGTGCTCTGTGATAACTTAGAAGGGCAGAATGGGGGTGGTGGGAGGAAGACTCAAGGGGGAAGGGATTTACATATAGCTGCGACTGATTCATGTTGTTCTGTTGTGTGGCAGAAACCAACACAGCATTGAAAAGCAACTATCTACAATTAAAAAATAAATTTAAAGAAAAGAGTATAATGGGCTGGAAGGTGGGAAAATGAGATGTCGATCAAAGGGTACACTTCCAGTTATAAGATGAATACGTTCTGGGGATCTAATGTACAGCACAGTAGCTATAGTTAACAGTACTGTATAATATATTTGAAAGCTCTTAAAAGAGTAAATCTTAAATGTTGTCATAGTACATATACACAAAAAGGTACGAGATGATAGGATTCCCTGGTGGCTCAGAGGGTAAAGAGTCTGCCTGTAATGTGGGAGACCTGAGTTCAATCCCTGGGTCAGGAACATCCCCTGGAGAAGAAAATGGCAATCCACTTGGTATTCTTGCCTGGAAAATCCCATGGATGGAGGAGCCTGATGGGCTACAGTCCATAGGGTCACAAAGAGTCAGACACCACTGAGCGACTTCACTTTCATTTTCAAGAGATGATAAATGTATTAACTAATCTTATTATGGTAATTATTTCACAATACACAAGCATCAAAGCATTACATCGTACACCTTAAATTTACACAATGTTATTTGTCAGTTATATGTCAACAAAGCTGGAAAAAAATTAAATAAAAAATCAACTGCATTTTTGTATGCTAGCAGTGGAAACATGGAAACCAAGATAAATTAGTTGCCTAGGTGTAACTCTAGCAAAACATTTACAAGATTTATAAGGTAAAACTTACATGTTAATGGAAGAAATCAAAGAAAATTTATATAAATGGAGAGATATTCTACTAAAAAAGAGAGAGAATAAGAGGCACAGAGCTCAGAGAGATGAGGCAGAGCAGAAGGCAGAAGAGAAGAACCATACAGAAAATAGATGCTTAAATAAAAGTTTACACATTGAATTATGCAACTGTTACCCCCTAATAATGCTTGGCGTATACTTCCCAGGAGACCGAAGGGTTATTTTGGTGGGGGGAATTGGGTGGCTTGTGTTGTGGGGTGGGGTTCTCAATATGAAATGAAAGCATTCTTAATATTTCATTCTCAAGAAGTCTCTCAGCTGGAAGATATCATATCCTCGTGTGTGTGTGCGTGCAGGCTCAGTTGTGTCCAACTCTTCGTGACCCTATGGACAATAGCCCACCAGGTTCCTCTGTCCATAGGACTTTCTTGGCAAGAACACTGCAGTCAGTTGCCATTTTCTTCTCCAAGGGACCTTCCTGACCCAAGGATTGAACCTGTATCTCCAACCTCCTCTGCACGTCAGGCAGATTCTTCACCATTGAGCCACCAGGGCAGGCTTCCCAAGTGGTGCTAGTGGTAAAGAACCCGCCTGCCAGTGCAGGAGACATGACATGCAGGTTTGATCTCTGGGTTGGGAAGATCCCCTGGAGGAAGGAATGGCAACCCATTCTAGTAGTCTTTCCTGGAGAATCCCATGGACAGAGGAGCCTGACGGGCTCCAGTCCATAGGGCCACAAAGAGTCAGACATGACTGAAGAGACTTAGCATGCCTGCACAAGCCACTGGGGCGGCCCTCACAGAGATCTTCAATTCAAGCTTCTGATGCCCAACCTTAAAAATGAACAGGTAACAAAAATCCCTGGCTATTGAGGAAAGTCCCACCAAAAAGTAAACACATTAAAAAGGAAAAAAGAGCCCATAGAAAACAGGAATGCAGAGAACAGATGAAGACTATAATTACAACTATTATTATGTTTTCAGATAAATAAATCATTTCATCCAACAGGATACTATAAAAATTGAACTGTCAAGCTAGATAGCACTCCTTAAGACTAGAAATATAAATATAGAAATAAAAAACTCATCCAAAGAGCAGATAATAAAACCAAGGTATCATAGAAAGCAGAAAAAAATTAAATGGAAAATATGATAGACATCAAAAGATAAGATTACTAGTAGATCAGTTGAGGAAGTCCAAAGGCTGACCCAAAAAGAGTTCCTGAAACAAGATAAAAGAAGAGAGGAAATTAGTAAAGAATAATCAAACTTTTGATTAACAAAGAATAATCAAAAGTTCCAAAACTAAAACACCTATGTTTCCAAATAAGAAGAGCCTAAAAAACATCTAGTAGAACTATCAAAAACATGATCACACCAAGGCCCGGTGTGAGGTTAAAATACTGGCAATACTGAACATAAGCAGAAATGTTCAAATAGCAAAGTTTAAAAGTTCATATATGAAAGAAAACATATTTATGATCAAGTTGGACTTCTCAAGAGAAATACTCAAAGCACGAAATCAAGGGAAAAATTGGGGCAAAATTCTGGATTCTTCAAAACCAGAAGTCATTACAAGAAATAAAAATTAGATATTATTCATGAGCATAGATACAACAGCTTCAGCAAAATATATTAGCAAATCAAATCCAACAATATATTAAAAAATTATACAAGACAACCATGTGGAATTTTTTCTAGATATATAAGGCTAGTTCAATATTTGAAATCAAATAATGTAATAAATCACATTTACAGGATAAACCAACCTAGACATCATACTAAAAAGCAGAGACATTACTTTGCCAACAAAGGTCCGTCTAGTCAAGGCTATGGTTTTTCCAGGGGTCATGTATGGATATGAGAGTTGGACTGTGAAGAAAGCTGAGCACCAAAGAATTGATGCTTTTGAAC
>NW_011495084.1:13103806-13110202 GCF_000754665.1 Bison bison bison | reverse complement strand
TGTAGGAGACAGCTCTTGAGAGTCCCTTGGACTGCAAGGAGATCCAACAAGTCCATCCTAAAGGAGATCAGCCCTGGGTGTTCTTTGGAAGGAATGATGCTAAAGCTGAAACTCCAGTACTTTGGCCACCTCATGCGAAGAGTTGACTCATTGGAAAAGACCCTGATGCTGGGAGGGACTGGGGGCAGGAGGAGAAGGGGACGACAGAGGATGAGATGGCTGGGTGAACTCCAGGAGTTGGTGATGGACAGGGAGGCCTGGCGTGCTGTGATTCATGGGGTCTCAAAGAGTCGGACACGACTGAGTGACTGAACTAAACTGAACACTTATTCATGAGTAAAAACAAAACAAACAAAAAAAGCTACAAACCTCAAACAAAGCACTCAGCAATCTAAGAATAGAATTATCTCTACTTGATATAGAACATTCACAAAAAATCTCAGCTAACATTGTACTTAATGCTGAGAAATGAGGCTTTTTTCCCCCTAAGAGCCTTGGGTCAAGAAGATTCTCTGGAGTAGGGCGTGGCAACCTACTCTAGGAATTTTGCTTGGAGAATCCCTTGTCAGACTGCACTGCATAGTTTCACAAGGGTCAGACAGGAAACTGAAGTGACTTAGCACACAAGATCAAGAACAAGGCAAGTGTGCCCTCTTACCACTCATGCCTACACACTGCAGTAGCTGTCTTCGTTTTTGCAATAAGAAAAGAAAACAAAAAGTACACAGATAGGGAAGGAAAACAAAACAAAACTCTGTTCATGGATGAGATGATTGTCTATACAAAAATCCCAAAGAATTAACAATAAGGGAAACAATAAAAAAACTTACGCTATCAAATGCTGATGAGGATGTTGAAAGATAAGAACTGTTATTCATTCATTGTGGGAATGAAGCATGCTACTGCCACTTGGGGAAAGAGCCAACTCACTGGAAAAGACCCTCATGCTGGGAAAGACTGAAGGCAAAAGGAGAATAGGGCAGCCGAAGATGTGATGGTTAGATAGCATCACTGACTCAGTAGACACGAGTCTGAGCAAACTCCAGGAGAGAGTGAAGGACAGGGGAGCCTGGCACGCTGTAGTCCATGGAGTTACAAAGAGTTGGCCATGACTTAGTGACTGAACAACAACAACAAATAGTTGATTTACAATGTTGTGTTAATTTTTACTGTATACCAAGGTGATTCAGTTATGTAATATATATATATACACACACACACATTTCTTTGCAAATTATTTTCCATTATGGTTTATCATAGGATATTGAATATAGATGCTTCTATATATTTAGAGATTCCCATCCCATCATGAAATATTCAATAATAGAATAACAATAAAAAATAACTAATAAAATATTATCTATGCCAAAATTTTACCTCTTATTAAAATGGATGCTGAATTTATTATAGGCAATTTGTAGTCCAGTTGATGTTAGGCTAGACCAGAAAAACAAAATCACAACATTTCCATTTTTCTATAAATACCCTCTTCCACCATCCTGTGTTCTTATAAAACTGAAAGAAAATGCTGGTATGTTGGGATTACTTCCCAGTTTGTCTCTTTTTTCTGTCCTTGGGAAGTCTACACACACAACCACATATTCATTTCCAGGGACAGCATTAGCCCAGGGCTCCTTACTTTAAGTCCCTGCACTAAACACTTTATATAATAGTCAATCCTTATGGCAAAACTGCAAGGAAGATATTACAGTGGGTTTGATAAATGTTTTCTGTAAAGGGCCACAGATTAATTATCTTGGGCTCCACGGGCCATGCGGTCCCTACTGTAACTTTCTGCCTGGTTGCAAGAAAGCAACATAGAAAGCAGACCATATGTAAACAGATGAGTTTGGCTGTGTCCCAGTAAAACTTTATTTATGGATCATGAGAGTTAAATTTCACACTATGTTCATATGTCATGAAGCATTATTCTTCCTTTAGTTTTAATACTTAAAAATATTTTTAAAAATTAGCTTGCAAGTCAAGTCAAAACAAGTGGCAAGCCAGATTTGGCCCATAGATTCTAGTTTGCTGATTCCTGTAATTGACAGACTAGGAAACATGGTTCAGAGAGGTCACAAAACTTTCCAAAAGTGACACTCCCAGGGTGTGGGGGAAACCCAGACTCAAAAGTAGGAATCCTGATTCTTCACTCATGTGGCATATTGCCTCTTTGACAGTGATCTTAAGGCTAGTTTAAATAAGCTAGAAATTTCAGATCACTTTTGTTTTTTGCCTGGAAACCTGACCACTGCTTACAACATTAAATACATCAATCAAAAGACAGTTCCATTTCTATGTCACATCATTACTTTGGGATTGTTTTCTGTTCCATGGACTACCTATAGGTACATACATACTTACATATGAAAATATTTGTTCCTTTCATCTACATGCATTTAAACAATAGTGTTATAATATATGAAATTAATTTTCATGAATGTATAAACAAATGCATGTTCAGCTAAAATTAAGCTTCCCTTGTGATCTATCCACAGTGCCAACAATTGCAGAACCCCCGCCCTCCACTCCTCCACCTCCCAGTTGGGGATAGAAAGAAGTTGGCTCAACATCCAAACAGGAGACCAGATTTCTCTTGGGTGATTCGGGATGATCATAATATTTACACAAAGCTCTGCTTTGCCTCATGTTAGTATAACTATAACTCTATAGTTGACTGAGCATCTGGGACAGTGCAGGACACAAAAAGATTTTCCCAGTTCTGGGAAAAAAAAAAAAAGTCATGTGTCTGTACAAATGCTTATGTTTATGCTTTCTGTCCCCCATGTTTTAACCCCTCAAATCTTTCCTCTATGGGGGAGCTTTGGGTCCAGTCTGTTTGCTGAGGGGTTACTTATTATCTTGGGCTCTAAAACTCTAACCTTTTGTATTTTAATTCAAAGGGGAGCTTTGTTCCAAATCATCCATTATTTTCAACAAGGGCAAAATAATACAGGCTGTCAAGGGCCCCCAACACAGGTAATTTATTGCTCAGAAATGCTGGGTTGAATGTATTCTTCAGGCAAGCATTTTTCAAAACCAAATAACAGGCACCACCGTGTAGGAATCAGACTGTAAATGATTAAAAATACGATGGATCACTGGTCAGTCGTTTGGTCTGTCTAGAATCATTACGCTTGGAAGAGAAGTTAAGAAGCTAGGAAAGGAAACCCTTTGAGGTCTGTTCTCTATAAAGAAAGAGGATTAAAAAGAAATCCCAGCCCTCCTCCCCCAACATCATAGACAGTGTATGTGTACACACATAGACATGGATAAACACAGACACAGCCATAGATTGCTCTAATAGCCCAGGGCTAAAGGTTAAGCATTATAAGGGAAAGATTTAAAAATGCAAGTTTGGGCAATGATTTAACACAGACAAGGAAGAAGTCAAAGTAAAGAGCATTATTTAATCCTGTAAATATGCGAGTGTAGAGTATACTTAAAGATGTAGGTAAAAGGTATTTGTTTGCTCACTGTTGTGGCTAGAAGCCTAGGAAAATAAATTTATTCAGGCATGCCAGTCTGTCTGCAAAGACTTCCATTTTGTCTTTTATGGGAATTTTGAACAAAGAAGACTATCTTTGCTTCTGTCAGGAAAGCGGTTTCAATCAGACTGATGAATAAAAAGCACAGCTGCCAAAAATGATCCATGGCAGGGTAAAGTTTAGATGCCCAGCTGACCATTATTCTATTAAGATGTGTCATTAACGTTGGCCTGGGCTAACAGATCGGGACAACGCAACACGCTAAATTGCTTCCCAATTTTAAAATATCAATTCAGAAAGCATTACCTAGGATAAAATATAGATCCTCAGTGTTACAAAACAGAGGCTGTTCAGTGAGGCAAAGGTTTGGTTTTGCAGCCACCAAAGATAGGTTCATGCCATTTACATATTTGGTAATTCTCTCATTATGCCTATTTCCTGAGAACTGTGTTTGATAAATGATTATTCTGGGACAATCACATCTTTTCTCTGAATTTAGTGAGGCTAATATCTTATTGGTAAGAAGCAGCATACATGGCACTTCCAATTTTCTAAAATAGTTCTGAGACCTTAGGAAGCTCCAGGAAGCTAAAACAGCATCTGCATTACCTTCTCATTTTACAAATGAAAACACTTAGGACAGAAGAATTTGAAATTCTCTCACACCAAATGTCCTGAAGTGGCAAAACAGAAGCCAGGATCTTTCATTTCAAATCTACATTCTTTCTGCCCAAATCCTCAGTGGACAAACTTCAAGTCTGTGATTCCTAAAGAATTTTTCCAGAACGGGACAGCTGATATTTTGATGATTACAAACAACAAAGAAAGTAAAGAGCCACAACCAAACGATGACCAGTGGAGAGAAGCACAACCTTATCGCTAATCCTTCCTGCTACGAGCATGTCTTCACTGGCGTGTCCTATCAAAGTTGTCCTTGATGTATTCAAATGGCATTGATTCTAACCTCCTCCTAGTTTACCATGCTTTCTTCTGTTACATGGCATATTGCTCTATCAGAAAAGTAGCAAAAACCTAATTTCTAAATATATATGATCATGGATAGTCATAAGAGAGTATAGGAAAGAAAGAAAAAAATTGTGCTACATTTCTCATCAAGCTACTGCCAGAATGTCCTTTTTTTTTGTTTTTGAACTACTGGTTTTATGCTTCGGTTTCCTAGACAAATGCTTATTGCTTATTTTTCAAAAACCATTGTATTTGTAAGCTATTGCCACATAACAATTACCCCATAGCTCAGTGCCTTAAGACAACAGCATTTACTATTATTTCACAGTTTCTTTAGGCCAAGATTTCTGACATGGCTTAGTTGGCTCAGGGTCTCTCTTGAGGTTGCAGATAAGGCATAGGAAGGGGCTGCATCATCTGAAGACTGTGTGGGCCTGTTTTCAGGGAGGCTCTGTTTTCACGAAGGCTCACTCATATGCTCCTGGAAGTTGGCAAAAGACTTCAGTTTTTCCCTAAATAGTGTCCTCTCCACGGCCTGCTCCTATGTCACCCCAATACACCGGCTGACTTCTTCCAGGATGATCACTCCAGGCTAGCAAGGCAAGCCAGAATGTCCCCTTTGAATCTTTCTCACCTTATTTTTCCTTCCTATTTTTCTTCTTCCCCTTATATTACTTCCATCATGGCAATAGAGAAATAGGATGTATATTTAAGGAGTGGAGTCTGGATAGTGGAACTACTGGGGTCTTTAAAATATTTTTTTTAGCTTAAATTTTTGTTTCCATAAGGATTTTTAAAATCTTTTTTGGCAATGGCAATCCACTCCAGTACTCTTGCCTGGCAAATCCCATGGACGGAGGAGCCTGGTAGGCTGCAGTCCATGGGGTCGCGCAGAGTTGAGTCGGACACGACTGAGCAACTTCACTTCCACTTTTCACTTTCATACATTGGAGAAGGAAATGGCAACCCACTCCAGTGTTCTTGTCTGGAGAATCCCAGGGATGGGGGAGCCTGGTGGGCTGCTGTCTAAAGGGTCGCACAGAGTCAGACACGACTGAGTTGACTTAGTAGCAGCAGCATAGACAATTAAGGTCCGTCTAGTCAAGGCTATGGTTTTTCCATGGATGTGAGAGTTGGACTGTGAAGAAAGCTGAGTGCCAAAGAATTGATGCTTTTGAACTGTGGTGTTGGAGAAGACTCTTGAGAGTCCCTTGGACTGCAAGGAGATCCAGCCAGTCCATTCTGAAGGAGATCAGCCCTGGGATTTCTTTGGAAGGAATGATGCTAAAGCTGAAACCCAAGTACTTTGGCCACCTCATGCGAAGAGTTGACTCACTGGAAAAGACTCTGATGCTGGGAGGGATTGGGGGCAGGAGGAGAAGGGGACGACAGAGGATGAGATGGCTGGATGGCATCACTGACTCGATGGACATGAGTCTGAGTGAACTCCGGGAATTGGTGGTAAACAGGGAGGCCTGGTGTGCTGCGATTCATGGGGTCGCAAAGAGTCGGACACAACTGAGCGACTGAACTGAACTGAACTCAACTGATAGCCAATTAACAATGTAATAGTTTCAGGAGCACAGCAGAGCGACTCAGCCATACACATACATGTATACCTTCTCCCCAAAACTGCCCTCTAATCTGGGTTGCCACTTAACATTGAGCAGAGTTCCCTGTGCTCTACAGTATGTCTTTGTTGATTGTCCATTTTAAATATAGCAGTGTGCACAGGTGGATCCCACATTCCTTGTCTATCCCTTCCCCCACCCTTCCCCTGCTGCTGCTGCTAACTCCGTGCGACCCCATAGACGGCAGCCCACCAGGCTCCCCCGTCCCTGGGATTCTCCAGGCAAGAACACTGGAGTGGGTTGCAATTTCCTTCTCCAATGCATGAAAGTGAAAAGTGAAAGTGAAGTCGTTCAGTCGTGTCCAACTCTTA
>NW_011495084.1:13076749-13103706 GCF_000754665.1 Bison bison bison | reverse complement strand
TGAAAAGTGAAAGTGAAGTCGTTCAGTCGTGTCCAACTCTTAGCGACCCCACGGACTGCAGCCTACCAGGCTCCTCCGTCCATGGGATTTTCCAGGCAAGAGTACTGGAGTGGGTTGCCACTGCCTTCTCTGACCCTTCCCCTGGTAACCATAAATTCATTCTCTAAGCCTGTGAGTTTGTTTTCATAAGGACTTGGATATTTGGGATGGGATACACCAAGAGATCTCCTTCACCAAGTGTGTAATGTTGTAATTCTTCATTCACCATTTCAACAAATATTTATCATTATGGTGTATCAGGATCAATTCTAGATGCTGGGATACAGTGGTGAACAAAACAGCTAAAAAGTTCTATTTTCATGGAGACCCTTATCTAATGTGGAAGAAAAATAAATGCAAAATTCAATATGGTGGGGTGGTGGGGGAGAGACTCAAGACGGAGGGGTTATATACGTATACGTATGGTTGAATCACATTGTTGTATGGCAGAAACCAACACAACATTGTAAAGCAATTATCCTCCAATTAAAAATCTAAAAAGAAACAAAAAATACAATAAAATAATTAAATAAGGAAGTGTATGGCATAGGAAGGCTGGGTTTCTTAGAAAAATAGCAATGCCAGTGTCAAGACAAGAGAATGTTTCTAAAATATTCACCAGCACTTGAAAATACACATTAGATTCTTTAAATTATTTGTATCCTAAAAACGTAATTTTTTATCTTGCCCTATTACTGCTGTTGTAGCCACGCGTTCCGGGAAACAAACTCACTCAGAAGGACAATGCAGATAGTGCAGTGCAGTTTATTACACTGGCAGGCCCAAGGCAGAGTCTCCTCTTAGCCAAGGACCCCGACCAGCATTTGTGAAAATCTTTTATACCCCATGTGTACGTGTCTGAACCCACCACTCCAAATCCCTTGGAAAATACAATCCCAATAACCCGTCATTCACGTGCTATGTGCTCATGTGCTCAAACAGTCAAACAATTAGCCAATAATCAATAAACCCGAGGTTACACTCCGACAGATACAGAAAAATTTATGGCCTGTCTGGAGGAAGGGGTGATTAGTGTATGTTTTCTCTTAGGCGATGAGTAACCTAGATAGGATCTTCAAGGTTCCCCTGTCTGGAGGGGTTCTTATCCTTCTGTTGTTGTTTTCATAGGCACTAAACACACAGTTCAGAGTCCATTGTAAAGGTGGCCGCGCATGATCAGCATGAACAGGCCTAAGATGAAGTCCAGGCCCTATGAATTCCTTCTTCACTGCAGATTAAAAGAATACTTCTTTTATTTTTCTTAACAACAGAATTTGATGATATTTTCACATTCATCCTAAACTTACTTTGTTTTGATAAGCAATTGTCTTTTCGGACCATAAAGGTATACATTTTGTCATCTTTTTTTCCTATGATCAACCTCACTGAATTTCCAAAAGAACGTTGTTTTTTTAGAAGGTCAGATAAATAGTTATTTAAAGGAGAAAGTACAAAGCAAAATAGAACCTCATGTACACAAACTAACAATGATAAGAAAAAGCAGAAAAGTCTCAGGGGAGAAGGAATGAGTTTATCAGAGACTGATTCTTGAAGGTGAAGAATGTTCAACTTTGCTTTTAAAGGAGTGACAGCTAGCAAAGAAAGGCCCAAGAACAGAAGAGGGCCCATTTATAAAATTGCTTTGCCTGCACGCACCAGGGAAGTTCATATGTGTATTTTTTGAAGGCAATTGTAGGCTTTCTCTTTCATTTTCTATTTTTCAAAAAATACAATATTTTGAAGAGGATCTTCCTACTTAACTCTCATGTGGTTTAAAAATCTAACCTAGACATGTGTTGTTAAAGTTTTATATGTCAGGAGCCTGGAGGGTAGAAACAATTTTAAACTCAACTTTTTAATTTTGGTTTCCTGACAACGCCTTTTTTTCTCAGCCTGAAGAATTTTGCAATGCCAAAAGTTATGAATATTTCCAGATTTAAGCCAATAACTTCGGTGACACAAAGCAAATGATTGATTACAAACAAAATGATGGAAAACAGGAAAGTGCCCCCATTTCTTAACATATTTTTATATTTGTCATCATATAGAAAAAGCTGATTACATGAGATAACTAATTAAAATAACAGAGTAAATAATTTAAAAACTACCAATAGAAGAAACAAGAAGTGCAAGAAGTCTACTATAGTAAGTTAGTCTTTCCTCCCCACAAAAGAACCTAAGCTTCTGAGAAGAGGTAGCATGTTATCCCTAACAGAGAGGAAGTCATGGGGCTAGAAGCTCAATAAGTGCATTTAAATGGAATCATTATGACTTAATTTTTTTAATTTTTTAAAAATTTAATTCTGTAGTCTGAAAAAAGATCAACTGTATTTCTCTCATTTGTGAGTATTTTCAGATGACTGTTAAAAGAGGTTTTCTTTTTTTTTTTTAATTCAACTGCTGGGGAGTAACTAGAAACAAATCTGTTGCTTGGGAGTAAATGTTCAGCCCATATGTTATCTTTCATGATAACCGATGGAAGTGTGAAGTCCCCCTCAGTAAATTCTGCCTGAGGTCTCGCTGTCCCTTCCCCCACCACCATATGTAACACATTTTGAGAGTGGGGAGAATACTTCCTTCATCATTTGACTTTGTTGCTTGCATTTTTCCTTGAGTAACATAAAATTTTCAAAGAGAATCAGTGTTACTAATACGAACAGTGGACAAACTAACTGAGCTATTCTGAAAGGCATTTAAGAGAAATGTGGGGCAATGAGAACAAAAAGGAAAAAAAAAAAAAAAGATGAAAGTAAGCATATTCTCCAATTCTCTGCACAGTAGGAGACAGAAACGACAAAAGAATCATTGAGGACTTTGGAGGCAAAGAGATTTGGGTTTGTTTCCAGTACCACCATCTACCTAGCAGATCTGGACAAGTTTCTTAATCTGAATCTAAATTTTCCCATCTGGAGAACAGTGGTATGTGATACCTGCCTCACAGAGTTGATGGAAGAATTTAAAGAGATAATCCAAGAAAAGTGACTGGAGCATCATAGGTGTTTAACAAATATTAGTTTCCTTCTTCTGACCCCTCCACCTCACTGTTGCTCTTGTTAATAATAATGAAACATTTTTGTGTTTCAATGATTTATGAGCATTCACCCAAGATCATGAGTGTGATAAAGTACAGGTTTTACGCAAAAGATTTACCTCAATTTTTTTTTTTTCTTCTATACTAGATAGTTCACTTGGCAACACTTTTGGTGTTGCTGGAAGATTTGGGAGTTTGAATACAGACCAATACTTCAGGAGAATTTAACCCCAGGCCAAATACTTTATGCTGAAAAATAGTCTTTGATGTTTGAATGGGTCTGAGCATCGCTGAGGCCAAAAGTGTTGGGTAGGACCCCTTGTGAACTGAAACATCAAAAACGATTTGCATTAGTTTCCTTCAAACCAAACATATAGAGTTTCATGCAGCTCTAATTGAAATGTAATAACTGTTTGCAGATTTGATTGCACTATCACTATGGAGTAATTGCTTGTCTGCACCAAGCCAGTGGGAGATAAAGTAAATGTGCGTAGAAGGGTTTTGGAAAGTCAATAAAATGTTTCTAAAATATACTGTTTTGAGATGTGTCTTTCTTGTCTCAAAATTCAATCAGAGCTCGACCTCTAGCTCGACCTCTAGTTACTGCTGGCCTTGGGTGTCTAGAAGAGACCTTTATTACTCCAGCTTGGGTTCATTAAAACATGAAACTGCATTATTGCCAAAAAAAAAAAAAAACTGCATTAAGAAAGCTACTATTGTTGGTTTTTCATATGTTCTGCATAGTACTAAGCTCAACAAATCAGAAGCCTCTTGGCTCTTTATGCAAGCTAAGTATGTCGGCATCTCTGCACAGGGCAGAAAGAAAGAACGTGCAGAAAAGTGGCAAACTTGAAAATTCCTAACGAATCTCACCGCAGTTGGTTCTTTGTGAAAATGCTCCAGAATCATTTACAAAGCAATAATGACCAGCCTGGCTCAGAGCAACTGAAAATATAGTTTAAAACATATATAGGAACAAAATGGTATTTGGGAAATGATTTACTCAACACAGTAAACGAAAAAGTGGTTTCCTCCATCCCCAATCCCAAAGGCTTTAGAAAATCTTTATAAGAGGCAAAATAATCAGGGAAAGGGGGAAAGTTCTGCCTTTTGAGAATGTTAGAAAAACAATACTCCATTAGAGAGGGAATTTAGCTTTATTGAGATCTTAAATAACAATCTCATGAGACCTGTATTATTTCCCCCATTTTAAAGATAAGGAATCTAAAGCTTTGGGAAGTATTTTTCACATATAGAGAAAACTACAAAATACAAACTCAAATCCAATTAATGCTTTTTCCAAAACCAGTGCTTTTTCCAGAATAACAAGTGACCAATTTCAAAATTAAATATATATAATATATAAAAATATAATACATCATATATTATACATATATTTAAATAAATATATAATATTTATTACATTATAAATAAATATATAATATATAGTTTAATTATAAATAAATATATCAGATCATATCAGATCAGATCAGTCGCTCAGTTGTGTCCGACTCTTTGCAACCCCATGAATCCCAGCACGCTAGGCCTTCCTGTCCATCACCAACTCCCGGAGTTCACTCAGACTCACATCCGTCGACTCAGTGATGCCATCCAGCCATCTCATCCTCTGTCGTCCCCTTCTCCTCCTGCCCCCAATCCCTCCCAGCATCAGAGTCTTTTCCAATGAGTCAACTCTTCGCATGAGGTGGCCAAAGTACTGGAGTTTCAGCTTTAGCATCATTCCTTCCAAAGAAATCCCAGGGCTGATCTCCTTCAGAATGGACTGGTTGGATCTCCTTGCAGTCCAAGGGACTCTCAGGCGTCTTCTCCAACACCACAGTTCAAAAGCATCAATTCTTCGGCACTCAGCCTTCTTCACAGTCCAACTCTCATATCCATACATGACCACAGGAAAAACCATAGCCTTGACTAGACGAACCTTTGTTGGCAAAGTAATGTCTCTGCCTTTCAATATGCTGTCTAGGTTGGTCATAACTTTCCTTCCAAGGAGTAAGCGTCTTTTAATTTCATGGCTGCAGTCACCATCTGCAGTGATTTTGGAGCCCAGAAAAATAAAGTCTGACACTGTTCCCTCTGTTTCCCCATCTATTTCCCATGAAGTGATGGGACCGGATGCCATGATTTTCATTTTCTGAATGTTGAGCTTTAAGCCAACTTTTTCATTCTCCACTTTCACTTTCATCAAGAGGCTTTTTAGTTCCTCTTCACTTTCTGCCGTAAGGGTGGTGTCATCTGCATATCTGAGGTTATTGATATTTCTTCTGGCAATCTTGATTCCAGCTTGTGCTTTATCCAGTCCAGCATTTCTCATGATGTCCTCTGCATATAAGTTAAATAAGCAGGGTGACAATATACAGCCTTGATGTACTCCTTTTCCTATTTGGAACCAGTCTGTTGTTCCATGTACAGTTCTGTTGCTTCTTGACCTGCATATAAATTTCTCAAGAGGCAGATCATTCAATATTATAATAATATTGTATATATTATATTTACATATATAAATATAATATATATATTATATATATCACAAGGGAAAGCCACATTTTCATATTAAGATCTGATGTGAAGTTTATTTTCAGGCATTATGTGCTACTATTTCAGGATTCCTTGGTGGCTCAGTGGTAAAGAATCTGCCTGTCAATACAGTAGATGTGGGCTCGGTCTCTGGGTCGGCAAGACTCCCCGGAGAAGGCAATGGCAACCCACTTCAGTATACTCGCCTGGGAAATCCCGTGGACGGTGGAGCCTGGCGGGCTACAAAGAGTCAGACACAACTTACCGACTAAACAGATAAGCATGCTACTACTCAGAAAGTTAAAAAATGGAATAGTGATTGAAATACAGTTACTTAGCTTCTTACTCTAAAAGATGGGTTATATAATACAAAGTTTCCCAGGATAGTGTGAAGGATAAATGAAAAACAATATCTTCAGGGTGGTTCAGAAATATTAGTGCATTTTATGATGAAAACTTAGTGGTCACTGAAACCATCTTGTCCCATCACTTAATTGTGAGCAGACTTGAGTTGGAATGCCAGTTCCACTTGTGTAATAATGGGAAAGAACACTTGCTTTTCTAAAACTTAAGTTTCTACATTGGTAAAATGGAATCATAATAGTGCCATATTCCACATAATCAGAAAATGCATGTAATGGGTTTAGTGCAGCAGTTAACGCAAAAGACTCTGATGCCGGGAATGACTGAGGGCAGGAGGAGAAGGGAGCAACAGAGGATGAGATGGCTGGATGGCATCAGGGACTCAATGGACATGAGTTTGAGCAAACTCTGGGAGATAGTGAGAGAAGAGAAGCCTGGCATGCTGCGGTCCATGAGGTTGCAAAGAGCTGGACTCGACTGAGCAACTGAACAACACAATGAGAAAATGCATGTGGAGAGTGTACATAGTAAAAATAATAGTAAAAATCCATCAATTAATTTGTTACTAATGCATCAACTCGAGAAACATGGATACCTAACAGCTCAGAGCACAATCATACTTTTCCCAAAAAGGAAGAATCTTCTAAATTATTTTAACTCTTGGCTGACACATCTCACATCAATATTCAATATTTTAAGAACTTCCCTTTGGAAAGGTGTAAATATTGGCAAGGTACTTTTACAATGACTTTAAGAGATTAGAGGGTTACAATAAACTCTGGGAGATGGTAGCTTTTCTAAGAACAATGTCAGTTTTCACAAAAAAATTTTTAAAAGACTTAAGAATTTACATGTTAATTTTCTTCATCAGCATATTTAAGGTTTTTATATGGTCTCATTTAACACGAACTACACATCATATGTGTTCAAATTCTACCTGCCTAAACCCATAAAAACTAGAGCATACTAGGGCAGGTGTGCTGTGACGGACAAAGCATTGCCCATCATCCAAGATGGCCATGTCTTGTCAATATATTATCTTACATGACACTTTGCTGATGTGATTAAGTTAAGGATCTTGAGATGGGAAGATTATCTTGGATTACCTGGTCCAATCGGATCACAGGACTTGTTGTAAGAGTGAGTTAGAAGGATCAGAGTCAGAAAAGGAGGTGTGATGAGGGAAGCAAAGGGATGACACTGCTGGAAAGAACCACGAGCCAAATAATGGAGGTAGTTTCCTGAAGCTGCAAAAGGCAACGAATGGATTATTCTCCAGGGTCTCCAGAGTAAACACCAGCCTCCCGACACCTTGCTTTTAGACCGATAGGATCCATTATTGGACTTCTGACCTCCAGAGATATAAGATGATAAACTTGTGTTGTTTTAATTCACTAAGTTTCTGGTAATTTGTTACAGCAGCAACAGGAAATGAATACATGTGTCTTTTTCATATATAGTACCTATAATATTAGAGAACTCGAAAGTTTTTATCAACAAAAATATATTTTGTCAAATATCAAATCTCTCTATATATGTCAAAAGGTATATGCCATCATGGGGCTTCCCAGCTGACGCTGGTGGTAAAGAACATGCCTGCCAATTCAGGAGATGCAAGAGACATGGGTTTGATCCCTGGGTTGGGAAGATTCCCTAAAGTAGGAAATGGCAACCCACTCCAATACTCTTCACTGGAAAATTCCATGGACAGAGGAGCCTGTGGGCTATAGTCCATGGGGCCGCAAAAAGTCAGACACAACTGAACGACTGAGCACCATGTATGCCTTAATAAAGTTGCTTTACATGCTATTTTACTTCAAAGAACTGTGCATACAATTATCTTAGAAAATGAAATGGGGATATATGTGATAGCATTACTCAAGCTTTAAATGAAAGTTCCTCTTTTATCGTTATAAAAATCTTTTTTTTTAATTTATTTATTTTAATTAGAGGCTAATTACTTTACAATATTGTATTGGTTTTGCCATTTACCATGGGTTGTTCAAGAAGTTTGACCACAATCTAAATATACTTGAGAAGCCCAGTTCACATTTTTTTTAAAGGAAAATCTTTTCCTATAGAATTTTCTACAGATTTAGAGTTCTGCTACTATATGATATATTTTGCTTATTAGCCTTTATTCAAATATAAGTTTTCAGTGCATGAACAGAGACCTGAGAGAATTAGAGAGTTTTATTTAGTCTTTTTATTTTTGAATGAGTCTCTAAAAATGGTAGATGGAGAATTTTAAATTTAATTTGTCTAAAGATGTTATTAAAAATAAGTAAACGGATTTGTTTCATATTTTCTTTTCTTATAGTGATTATGGTTATAATAAACTTTAGTGGGCTAAACAAAATGGATTTAAACTGGCAAATCAATTGATTTTAAGGCTGGATAAAATAAAATCTAGAGAATAAATATTTTTTCTCCTATTGTTACTGGTAAAATGACCATTGAAATGTGCCTGCTCTGTGCATTTGACTTCATTGTTCCCACTCTTCTGTCAGTTGACTTCATGCTAGTCATTGAAGTGGTCATTTCTCTGTTGTTTCTGCAAACAAAACATAGGAGGATATCAAATTGCTTATACAAATAGCTTACAGTACTGTGCTAAAATATTCCATATACATAAACTGCTCCACAGACTATATACATATCTCTAGAAGTCACTGAAATTAACAAGTGGTCATTAACGATATATCCTCAAACCATATGCTCTTACTGTCCATAGAAGAAGATTGATGAATGGTCACAGAAGGGTTTTCAAACCTTTAAACTATAAAACAAATTCTTCAAAATGATAAATCCTAAAACTGACTCCAACAATGACTCGTCTATTTAATTTCAGATAAATGTTTTGGGATAATTTAAGTAAGTATGCTTCATAGTCATGAAATTCATAGATTCATAGAATGTTAAAACTGGAATAGATCTTAGATATTATTTAGTTCAGTCCTCTAAATTCACACTGCAAGACAGATGCCTACATATTCTCAGTTTTCCAGTTAGCTAAGAGTGGGGCTCAAATTAAAACTCAATTTAAAGATTTATGAAGTTTCACTTCTCTTTGCTACTACTTCCTTATGAGCAAGTAGCAAATTTCACTACTCTTCCTTATGAGGGTTTCCAGTAAATATTCTTCCCAACATTACCACTCATCCCACTAGTATAAGACAATTCTTATAGAGCTGTGAAAGTTGTTTGTTACTTACAAGTTCTTCATTGAGAGGCAGACACTGCTAATGGGGAATGATACTATTAACCTCCTTTCTGCTCATGGTTGAGCCACCAGATAGCAGCTACTCAGGGTGCAGAAGCAGATAGTTAGGCTGGGGCTGGACAATGACCAAGAAGATAGCTATGTTGAGGAAAAAGTTTGCAGAGTGAGGAAGGTAAGAGAGACCAGCTATAATCTAAAGGATAACTCCATTGTTATTCTTTCTTCAAACATCAACGACTTCCTCTAACTTTTGCTATGATGAGAAATTTTTGATGAGAAATTTAAGATCAAGAATCAAGGCTTTTTTACTTTTTCTTTTTTACCTTTCTTCTTCATATTCTATGTGTCAAACTCCTATGAAATTTTGTTAAGTGAATGAATGATTATAGCTCTCCTCTACAAAGTACACTGATCATCTATGTCTAAATTTGAGTTCCAAGAGATAATAACTCATTATTCACAATAGCCAAGGTATGAAAACAATCTTAGTGCTTGTTGACAGAAGAATGGATAAAGAGAATGTGGTACACGTGTACAATGGAATATTATTTAGCCTTAAAAAGAAGAAAATCCTGTTCTTTGGGACAACATGGATGAAACTGGAGGGCATTAGGCTAAGTGAAATAAGTCAAACAGAATATAAATGCTGCATGGTATCAATTATAAGGCTTGGGAGTGGGGAAATAGAGAGAGCTTGATCAAAGGGTAAAAAATTTCAGTCTTGAAATGGGTATGGTCTGAGGATCTAATTACAACATGGTAACTAAAGTTGATAACACTGTACTGTGTAGTTGAGGGGCTTCCCAGGTAGCTCAGTGGTAAAGAATCCGCCTGCCGATGCAGGAGATGCAAGAGTTGTGCATTTGATCCCTGGGTTGGGAAGATCCTCTGGAGTAGGAAATTGCAACCCACTCCAGTATTCTTGCCCGGAAAATTCCATGGATAGAGGAGCATGGTGGTCTGCAGTCCATGGGGTCGCAGAAATTTTCCAAGAGGGAAGTAATAAAATGTTCTCACTGACAAAAATGATTAAAAAAATGCGATGATGCATGTGTTACCTTGATAAGGAAAACTGGTTCACAATATTATATTAAATCATCATGTTGCATACAAAAATAATTCAATTATATGCTAAATAGAATGTCTCAGAGATTTAACAATATTTATTTTAAAATATTTTCATCACACTTCATGAGAAAAATAAAAAAGACACTTACTAGCTGTACAGCTTCAAGGAGTTCATTCATGTTGTCTGTGCCATAATTTTCTCATTGGTAACAAAGGGTTAATAACAATATTTACATTTAAGTTTGTTTTCAGGATTAAATAAATTTATACTTGTAAAATGCCTAAGCATTGCTTAGCATATAGAATGTGCCCAATACAGATCAGCTATGATTGGTGGTTTTCCAGTGGGGAAGGGGGTTAATTTTGTCCCTCAGAGGACATTGGTTGTTGCCTGGAGGTGGTTTTGGTTGTCACAACTGGGGGAATGCTACTGGAATCTAGTGAGTAGAGGCTAGATACGCTGATAGACAGTGTGTTGAAAAGCAGAGACAGTACTCTGCTGACAAAGGTCTGTACAGTCAAGCTATGATCTTCCCAGTGGTCAGTACGTCTGTAAGAGCTGGACCGTAAAGAAGGCGGAGCGCGAAGAATGGATGCCTTCGAACTGTGGTGCTGGAGAAGACTCTTGAGAGTCCCCTGAACAACAAGTAGATAAAACCAGTCAATCTCAAGGAAAATCAACCCTGAACACTTGTTGGAAGGACTAAAGCTGAAGCTGAAACTCCAGTAGTTTGGTCATCTAATGCGAACAGCTGACTCACTGGAAAAGTCCCTGATGTTGGGAAAGATTGAGGGCAGGAGAAGAGGGAGTCAGAGGATGAGATGGCTGGGTAGCATCACCAATGCAATGGACATGAACTTGGGCAAACTTCGGGAGATGGTAAGAGACAGAGAGGCCTGGCATGCTGCTGTCCATTGGGCCACAAAGAGTTGGACATGACTGGGCGACTAAACAACAACACTGCTAAAGACCCCTTAATGCACAGGGCAGCCCCACAACAAAGAAGTAGCCCAGAAAGTCAATAATGCTAAAGTAGAAAAACTAAACTCTCACTACTACTGTTACTACTGCTGCTACCACTACTACCACTGCTGCTAGTACTCGTCCTCCTCCTCCACATTAATGTGATGTAGGTATCCGTGCATGCTTAGTAGTTGCTCAGTGGTGTCCAAGTCTTTGTGGCTCTATGGACTGTAGCCCGCCGGGCTCCTCTGTCCATGGGATTATTCAGGCAAGAATACTGGAGTGGGTTACCATTTTCTCTTCCAGGTGATGTTCCCCAGCAAGGGACCCAACCTGTGTCTCCTGATTTGACAGGTGGATTCTTTACCACTGAGTCACCTGGAAGCCATATAATGTAGGTATAATCTTTTCTTTTTCATCATTATTATTGTTGTTGCTTATTTTTGTCTATTTTTATTTGTTTACATGTGATTCCTTCTCAGATAATTACAAAAGCAACTCCCTGGAGTAAGGAGAATTTAATCAATGTCTACTACTTTAATATAAAAAATTGCCCTGGTGGCTCAGACGATGAAGCATCTGTCTACAATGCGGGAGACCCAGGTTTGATCCCTGGGTCAGGAAGATCCCCTGGAGAAGGAAATGGCAACCCCCTCCAGTAATCTTGCCTGAAAAATCCCATGGATGGAGGAGCCTGGTAGGCTATAGCCCATGGGGTCTCAAAGAGTCAGACACGACTGAGCAACTTCACTTTCTTTACTTTCTTTCTTATTCTTTCTAATAATATATTTAGTAAACTAATCTTCAATTCAGAACAGGGCAAAGTTAATTTTGTTAAGAACACCACCAAAGCAGATCAGAGTCCTAGGTATTACAAACAAAAGTGCTATTCAAAGGCCAATTCAGCATTAACATTCCCAAAGGACAGGGGGTCCCATGTTTGTGACTCTAAACAGAAGCAAAATGTTCACTAGCTGGTAAATTAAAGATGATTTATTTGTGTAAAATTCAACTTCTTTGAAGTTATTGGCATCATGGGTGTTCTGAATAAGAGATTATATGTTTTTTTTTTTCTGATTTTTTAATTCAGTCTGTATATCTGTCTGCTCTGGCTGTTGCAACAAAATTCCACAGGCTGAGGGGCTTAAACAACAGAAATTAATTTTATCACAGTCCCTGAGGCTAGAAATCTAAGATCAAAGTATTGTTAGGGTTGGTTTCTGTTGAGAACTCTCTTCTAATACTGTGTCTTCACATGGCCTTTCCTCTTAAAAAGACACAAGTCCTATCAGTTTAGAGCCCCACTCTTATGACCTTATTTAACCTTAATTACCTCCCTAGAGCTTCCCAGGTGGTCCTGTCTCAAAATATAGTCACATTGAAAGAGCTTCTGCATACATTTTGGAGGGTCACAATTCAGTCTATAAGAAGCGTGCTCAAGGGATGAAATAGAAAAAGATAGATGAAAGCAAGGAGTGAGAGGAGAAAACTGTATTCCACTCCATTGTAATCTCTTTTTCTCTTTGGGACTAATTAGAGCTGGGAATTTTATTGGAAAGCTCTTTAAAATTGTGCATGCTGTAGTTAATTAACTCTGGAGAAAATTCCTTAGGTTTACTTTTCTATGCATAGAGTTATTCTTTTATATTAGTCTTGAGAGTTAGACATGTAGAGAAAAATGCTCACTTTTAAAAATATGTGCAAATATATACTGTGCTTACTTTTTTTCATTGCATAACATTGTTCATGTTATTAAGAAGCATGTGTATGAAGAAGTTTCTAGTATTTTGGAAGTCTAACACTTATTCTGATTTTAACTTTATTCTGAACAAGAAGCATTCACTATATAGTTTGGACATTTATGTCCTTAGCCAAACAAAGAATGTTAACTGAATTCCTATGATCTGTTACTAGGAAAAAAAATATTGTTAGGCTTTGACTGTGACTTTGGATAATCTTGAGGAATATTCTAAGCATGTAAACATTTAAAGTCCAGTTTCCTTAGATCTACTAATTTGTTGAAAAACATTAGGTCATTTTTTTTTATTTTTTTGCTTTATAACTAGGGTTACTAAAATTTCTGCCTTCATCTTTCTTTCCCCTTTGTGCCTCCCTCCCATTCTTATTGGGAAAAAGGTCTGTATTATCTGGATTTGGAAATACCCTAGGGGAAAAATTCTTATTTATTACAAATTATGGGAGAAAATTTCTACACTATGTGATTCATGACAACATTATGGGAACACCCTCTTTCAAGCCCGAGGATTATCACCCCAGTCTGATCCTGCATGATCTTTCATGGGTGATAACAAATATCTTTGTAATGAACAAGATTTCTCTTAGATACAAGTCCACTGTTGGCTCCCTACTCCCACCCCCTTTACTTCATTCTCCACTGAGATATTTTCTTGACGAGTAACTCAGATAAACACCTCCCCATGCCTAAAACTCTCCAAAAGATTTAGAATAAGATCCAAACTCCTGTCTTCATATGGTGCCTCTTTTCCATCACGTTGGCTGTGACACAACTCTCATCTCTCCTGACAGTTGTTCCCTCACTGTCCTGTTAAAGTACCACCTCAATCTCCATCAGGTCAATCTCTAACTCTTGCCCTATTTTAGTTTTCTTCGTAGAACATGCCTTTCTTGAGAATCTATATATACATTTATTCTATTTTATGTGTGTATTTTCATATTATCATTTTTTACCCCCATTATAATCTTAGTTCCATTAGGACAGAGATTCTTGTCTGTCAAGTACACTGTTTTACCCATATGCGTGGTTCAGCACTGGCACATTGGAGCTGCTTGCATTAGTCAGTCAGTTCATTCGCTCAGTCGTGTCCGACTCTTTGTGACCCCGTGAATCGCAGCACGCCAGGCCTCCCTGTCCATCACCAACTCCCAGAGTTCACTCAGACTCATGTCCATTGAGTCAGTGATACCATCCAGCCATCTCATTCTCTGTCATCCCCTTCTCCTCCTGACCCCAATCCCTCCCAGCATCAGAGTCTTTTCCAATGAGTCAACTCTTCGCATGAGGTGGCCAAAGTACTTGGGTTTCAGCTTTAGCATCATTCCCTCCAAAGAAATCCCAGGGCTGATCTCCTTCAGAATGTACTGGTTGGATCTCCTTGCAGTCCAAAAGACTCTCAAGAGTCTTCTCCAACACCACAGTTCAAAAGCATCAATTCTTCGGCACTCAGCTTTCTTCACAGTCCAACTCTCACATCACTAATCAACTCTCACTCACTCATCACTAATGCTTAGTTTTTTTTTTTAATCCCTGTGCAACAAAGACACACAGACAAATTGCCATGGGCATTAAAACGACTCAAATTTATTATCTCATGGTTTTGTTGGTCAGAAGTCCAGGCCTGGCTAAGACAGATTCTCTCCTTAGGTTCTCCTCAGGCTGCAATCAAGCTATCAACTGGATTGTGTTATTTTCTGAAGCTGTGGATCTTTTGAAAAATTTACTTGGCTGCAGGTAGAATTAAGTTGGATATGGTCTTAACACTGAGGACCCTGTTTTTTGGTGACTATTGACCAGAGGCTGCTCTCGGCTTGTAGAGCTTCTACATAGTCTCTGGTGCCACGGCCTTCTCTATGAAGTGAAGAAGAGAAGAGAAGTCACTCAGTCGTGTCCGACTCTTTGTGACTCCATGGACTATAGCCCACCAGGCTCCTTGGTCCATGGGATTTTCCAGGCATGAATACTGGAGTGGGTTGCCGTTTCCTTCTCCAGGGGATCTTCCCAACCCAGGGATCGAACCCAGGTATCCTGCATTGTAGGCAGACGCTTTACCGTCCAAGCTACCAGGGAAGCCCTTTTCTATAGGATCTGTCATACTTTGAACTCTGGCTTCTTCTGTTGCTGACCGTCATCACCTGGTTAGGTCAGGCCCACCCACACTCAAGGGAAGGGGATTATGCAGTGTGTGCACTCCAGAAGGTGCGTATCTTGAGGATTATATATGAATAAATTCTGAATTTATAAAGTGATGCCACTCCATCTTTGTAACAAATTTCAAAATTGTGAAAATGAATACATTAAAGAAGTACTTAGCTTGTACTAAGGAACAGGCTTCCCTTGTGGCTCAGCTGGAAAAGAATCTCCCTGCAATGTGGAAGACCTGGGTTCAATCCCTGGGTTGGGAAGATCCCCTGGAGAAAGGAAAGGCTACCCACTCCAGTATTCTGGCCTGGAGAGTTTCATGGACTACAGTCCATGGGGTCGCAAAGAATCGGACATGACTGAGTGACTTTCCCTTTCAAGGAACATTGTTTGCTGTGGTTTGTTTTAATCCACAAACATATAGTGAAGGACAGGGAAGTCTGGCGTGCTGCAGTTCATGGGGTTGCAAAGAGTTGGACATGACTTAGCCACTGATCAACAACATATATACTTTTCTGTAAGTAAATTGTGAGCAGCCAACTCTGTTAAGCCCATGAATGTGATTAACCAGAATTTGATCACCAGCATATGGGCATGAGTGTTCATAAGTAGCCTTCAATTAGAAAATGTAATTTGGCTTCTCCTTCTAAACTACTTTCTTAATCAAATGTCTATTTTTTATTTCCAATGGTTTATGATTTTTCTGATGAGAATTTAGAAGATATTACATAGGTTGTCATCTTCTTGACATTTCATTTTATCCTTTACCTAATGTTTTTTTTTATCCAAAATGGGAAGGAAAAAAAACTGTACTCCTAGTATTGATTATGAATGTGTCTTTATCATGATAATAAAAAGGAAATAGGAAAGAACTGCGTCTTTGGTCTGACCAGTCACTGAATTTTGACTTCATTTTTATATGCTGTATCATCATGAGTAATGTATTTTTCCTTCACCTCAGTTCGTCAGTAAAACATGGGTAATAATATTTAACTCAAAAGACTGGTATAAAGAGTAAAGAGATAAATTATCTGTAAAAGAGGCACATAGTAGGCATTCAGTGAAAGTGAGATTTTTTTCCACAGGTAGAAAATAAAGATACGGGTAATGTTCCATAAATACTTGTCTATAAAGCAGATTCTCATGCTTTTCCCCAGACCTACTAGATTAGATACTCGAAAACAGGGACCTAGGAATCTACAATTCAAACAAACACCTCAAGTCATCAGTAGTATACTAAAGTCTGAAAACCAAAGATAAGGAATTACACAAAGAATTCATTAAGTAGAGAAAAATAAAATGTATTTTCATAAATAAATTACTGAAAAATATTTTTCTCCTTTTAAAGATATAATCATTACTAAAAAGTCAAGCTTATTTCCTGTCTTGTTAAATTCTGTATACTGTATGTCAGCTTACATTGTATTAAAATATGTATTGCATTGTTTAAGAATCTTATTTTTGCTTTTTCTCCTGATATGCTGCAAACTGAAATTACCCCTTCTTCCCTCCAAAGTCTTAGAATTCTGTCTTTGTTTTCAAATAACAATATTCAGGAAGGCAAATAATATTCACATTTTGCTTTATTTCACATTGCAAACATAAGCTTATTTGCATATATTTATGTTTGGTCTTTCAATTAGAAGCCAAAGGGTGATGTTCACAAACCAAGTATGTCTCATAGAAGTACTTTTGGGACAAAAATTCAAGATGTGGTTAAAATATATGGGAGACAATTGGAAAGAAAATTTGACTATTTAAAACCAGTGTGTCCTGGAAAATCAGCCACAGTCCTGAGGTTCACTAACCATCCACATGTGTAATTACACTCTTTGATAAAGGTTTTAGAGTTTTCTCTTTTAGAGTTAAATTCAGAAAATTGTCTTTCTTCTCTTCTGGAACCCCCACCCTACTCTGACCTTGAACTATCTCCAGATCTTATTTTTGATTAGAACCATACGCAGTGACAGTCTTTACTGGGATGGAGGCAGATCACTGCAGCGCAGCATAACTGAAGCTCAGAAAGAGCTTATTGCCGTCGTCCTTTGAAACTGGAAGAGAAAGTGTCCAGTCTTCCCACCGTGTCTCATCAGCCCAGCAAATCATATCTTTTCCCCTCATGAGGAGCTGCATCACCTCCAGATGCATTTCTGAAACACAAGTTGAAGATAATGAGACAAATACTGGACACTACATGCTTCTGACAGAGGCCACTGAGTATAAGATTATGGAAGAGAGTTAATTTGGCCAGAGGCTGCAGCTCTGGTTTAGCTTCCTTCACTTCATGACCCGGATCACTGTGTCTCTCAAATTTAGCAGATGTCAATACCCAGACCTAAAATCATATTCCAAAATGAAAACAGCCCTTTTAGAACTTTGAGGGGCATGAGGCTTTGTTCATGGACGGCAGAAGAACTGAGGGAGGCTAGTTACTTACGTAGGTTAAAGTGTTCACAGGCTTGCCAAGGTTTTGGATTTTAAACTCTTCTCCCTTTCATTGTTCCCCACACACAAAGGATTTCCTCTTTGTAGTTGTAAATAACTAAAGGACTTCAAACACTTCTTTAGATGCTGCACTTTTACAGTTAACATTTTGTTGTGATATTAGAAAAAAATCTTGCTTGGTGACAAATATGACAAAAGCTCTGTAAAAAGCTCACACTACTAATAAAGTAATCTAAATTAGTTAAAAAGGGATAGAAAGCATGTTAAACTGATTAATATTTACCATAGGCAAGGCTCTATTCTAAAAGTACAGACTTTGAAGACAGAATTTCTGGGTTCAAATTCTAGCTCCAGCAAGTTGAACTTTAGAGAAGTTACTTAAAAGTTTCTGGGCCTTGGTTTCTTAAAACCAGTATAAAACCAATCTCTTAGAACTGTTGTGAAGACTTAATATGTGTACAGTACTTAGAATATTGTCTACACACTTTAAGTACTTTAAAATATCTATTATCATCAGTGTTAACAATGCTAACTATTAATAGCTATTATCATTATTAATAACTCATAGCATTAATAATAGTTTAATTATTATTAATAACTTTTATCATTAGTGATAACATAATTACTGATAACTATATCAAATGATAATGCATCATTTTTATTACTTTAAGCATTATGTCTTCTAATTTCACAAAAATCTTAACTCTGGTTCTAGTTTCCCTTTATACAGATGTTTGATCACATAAAGTTCAAAAGAAAAACAAAAAAGCCTGATACTATATGATCAATAATTGCCAGTACTGGACAGGAGTTGTCCAATTCTAAAGTGTGAGGCATCACATGTTTCTACCTTTGTATGTAAGCAGATGAATTAAAAAACAAATGAAAAAGGCAGCTAACAGTTTTATTGAGCTCCTTCCTGCTTTATAGACAGCTCTGTCCAGTGATGGGACTGTGTTTCCCCACCGAACCACCCTGTAGCAGACTTTTACCTGGTTTCCTTTAGTATCACTTAACACATGCCTGTGTGTGGGCAAGAGTGGGGGAATGTTTTTTTCAAACCTCCACCACCCCTCCAGCATTATTTTTTGCAAGTACTTGTGAGCAACCCAGGACACAGAAAATGGTAAGCCGGATAGGATCCAAGTAAGTTCAAAGACATCCATTCATTCATCCACTCATTATCAAACTTAGTGGCTATTATGTACCAGACATCGCTCCAGACAAAAGGAACAGCATTGAAAAAGAGAAAAAAGGTTTTCTGTTCTCATGATGCTTACTACCAAATGGAGAAGAGAGACAGCAATCAAGCAAACAAATATATCATAAATATTTATCAGTACGAAGAGTTAGATTGTGTGTGATGGAGAAAACCTGGGTGGGTACTTTAAATCTACTTCCAGGAAAGACCACTTTGAATATTTAAGTTGAGATTTGAGTGACAAAAAGAAGTAGCTATGGGAAGATGAGAAGAAAGTGCATTCTGGGTAGAGAGGAGAGTTAACATGGCAAGGACTTGGAATTTTCAAAGAACTGAGGGGTAAAAAAAAAAGGCACACAATATATCGCAAGGGGTAGTAGACAAGGAGGACAGAGGTAGGCAATAAGATCAGAGAAGTAGGAGGGGGTCGGATTTAAGAGATAGGATAAGATGGATATTACTGAAGGAATGAAATGATCTGATGTACTTTTCAATTTTTTTTTTCAATTAAAAAAACATGGATTTTTAAAAAATGATATGTGAAACATGGATTTCAGAAGGATAAGAGGAAAAACAGGTCCCTGGAAAACAAATTAGGAAGCTTTTTATAGGATTTCAGGTGAGATGTGAGGGCCGACTAGACAAAAGTAATCGCGCTGTAGTATGGAGAAAGGGGCAAAAGTGGAGACGAGCTTGAGAGAGTTAGGTCGAGCAGTTGTGTGTTGAGGTTCAGGGAAAGAGCAGACTCAGTGGTAGACAGAAGTCCCAATGATGAAGTCCACAGTTGAATCGGGATGTTAATGTGAAGCTCAGGAAAGGTGGGTCCAGAGCCCAAACACTTTTGCGCATTGGGAATTCGGTGCACTTCCTCCATGGGGCAGCTGGGGTATGAGGGTGAGAGAGATGGTGCTCGCTCCACTTCTGGATGCTGATTCTCCTGGTCATGTGGTCCCAGCAGTTCTTGGTGCTGCATCTTGGGCAAGAGCTATAATTATAAATCTGTTCCTTTACTGGTTCTGTTCTTTACTGGTAATGCTCAAAATTCTCCAAGCCAGGCTTCAACAATACATGAACCATGAACCTACAGATGTTCAAGCTGGATTTAGACAGGAATCAGAGATCAAATTGCCAACATCCATTGGATCATCAAAAAAGCAAGAGAGTTCCAGAAAAACATCTATTTCTGCTTTATTGACTATGCCAAAGCCTTTGACTGTGTGGATCACTACAGACTGTGGAAAATTCTTGAAGAGATTGGAATACCAGACCACTTGACCTGCCTCTTGAGAAATCTGTATGCAGGTCAAGAAGCAACAGTTAGAACTGGACATGGAACAACAGACTGATTCCAAATAGGGAAAGAAGTATGTCAAGGCTGTATACTGTCACCCTGCTTTTTCAACTTATATGCAGAGTACATCATGAGAAACGCTGGGCTGGATAAAGCACAAGCTGGAATCAAGACTGCCAGGAGAAATATCAATAACCTCAGACATGCAGATGACACCACCCTTATGGCAGAAAGAGAAGAACTAAAGAGCTTCTTGATGAAAGTGAAAGAGGAGAGTGAAAAAGTTGGCTTAAAACTCAACATTCAGTAAACTAAGATCATGGCATCCGGTCCCATCACCTCATGGCAAATAGATGGGGAAACAGTGACAGACTTAATTTTGGGGGGCTCCAAAATCACTGCAGATGGTGACTGCAGCCATGAAATTAAAAGACGCTTACTCTTTAGAAGAAAAGTTATGACCAACCTAGACAGAATATTAAAAAGCAGAGATGTTACTTTGCCAACAAATGTCCATCTAGTCAAAGCTATGGTTTTTCCAGTAGTCATGTATGGATGTCAGAGTTGGACTATAAAGAAAGCTGAGTGTGGCAGAATTGATGCTTTTGAACTGTGGTGTTGGAGAAGACTCTTGAGAGTCCCTTGGACAGCAAGGAGATCCAACTAGTCCATCCTGAAGGAAATCAGTCCTGAATATTCATTGGAAGGACTGATGCAGAAGCTGAAACTCTAATACTTTGGCCACCTGATGCGAAGAACTGACTCATTGAAAAAGGCCCTAATTCTGGTAATGATTGAAGGCAGTAGGAGAAGGGGATGATAGAGGATGAGATGATTGGATGGAATCACTGACTTAATGAACATGAGCTTGAGTAAACTCTGGGAGTTTGTGAGGGTCAGAGAGGCCTGGCGTGCTGCAGTCCATGGGGTCACAAAGAGTTGGACACGACTGAGTGACTGAACTGAACTGGTTTCTGCTATGTAATTCCCTCCCTTGTTGTTCCAATAAAGGAATAGACTTATAGCTCTTGTGTTTAGAAGCCTAAAGTTTAGGCCTAGGACATGGGAGACGTGCGAGAGTGTACATACGTATCATGAAAAAAAAAAAGCACAAAAACCCCACAAGTGTGAAGGGATAGGAGGTGAGAAGAGGCTAATAGGATTAGATACCATGCAACAGAAGCTGGGGAACAGAGTTTGCACTTCAAATCTTTTATTCCAGAAACTGAAGTTTTTAAATGTTATAGGATTTTATATGTGTAACTAGGAAAAGTAGAAAGGGTATTAATTCATAATTCTAAACCTTTGTATACATCCCCAGTTATTCTTTAGTTAATATGTCATTGTTATTGTTCAGTCACTAAGTCTTGTCCAACTATGATCCCAAGAATTGCAGCTCACCAGGCTTCCCTGTCCTTCACCATCTCCTGAAGTTTGCTCAAATTCATGTCCATTGAGTTGGTGATGCCATCCAACTAGTCTGGGTTCAATCCCTGGGTAGAAAAGATCTCCTGGAGAAGGAAATGGCGACCCACTCCAGTATTCTTGCCTGGAAAATTCCATGGATGGAAGAGCCTGGCAGGCTACAGGGGTCGCAAAGAGTTGGACACAATTGAGCGACCTCACGTAATATATGTATTGACCACTATTTTAGTCATGTGTTAGCCAACTTTTTAGACTCTGAGAATGTAACTACTATACTAGATATCTCCAGGGGAAGTTATCCTAAGAGCTGACCTCAGGTAACATGGCTGACCACATAGAACATTATATATGGAGCTAAGAAGGAAATGGCAACCCACTCCAGTGTTCTTGCCTGGAGAATCCCAGGGGCGGGGGAGCCTGGTGGGCTGTCGTCTATGGGGTTGCATAGATTTCGACACGACTGAAGCAACTCAGCAGCAGCAGCAGCAAAAGTAAACAAATAAATATATTGTAATATATTGTATAGCAAATGATAATAGAGACCAAAAACGAAAAAAAAAAAAAGATCAGAGTTAACAAATCATGGGACAAATCATGCAATTTTCTTTTTTTTTCTTTTTTTTTAAGGAATAAATCATGCAATTTTATATCAAGGAAGTTCTCAGTGTTGAAAGGGACTTTTAGGTTTATCAAACCAAAATCTAAGTGTGAAGTGTGGTTGGAGGACACTTGCTCCTTCAGTGTCTGAGAATAGCCTGTGTTTTTTACATATTTATGATTCCAAAGACAATGTAACCTTTCTACTACCACATTGCCTTAGCCATGGTATTCTCAGCACAACATGTAAAGTAATTCAAGTTATGGATAAGATCAGGAAGAAAATTTTTTTTCTACATATTAAACGTCTAAATTATGCAATTCTTCTTCCTACTTGAGTTGAATTATACTACCAAACTTAATATTATAGAGGCCAGACAATAAGAAAAAACATTTAAGAACACAATATCAGAGGTAATCTAGAAATCTGGGATAGGTGTTTGAAAGATAAGAAACAGCTTACATCTGCTCTTTAATCAGAGACATTCTGGTGCCAAAATCTGTTACTGACATTTCGTTTTCCCAAACACTAAAGGAGTCTTTTCAAGTGTTATGTTTAAAATATTAATTCTGGCTCTAGTTCTTCTTGAATTGATTAAAAAAAAATCTTGTTTGAATTTGCTTTAACCTTGCAAGTCAAAATATCAACTGTGTTTTCATCCCAAAAAAGGAAAACAGAGAGAAAGTGTTTCGCTAGGTTTAGGAAACTGCTCATGCAATTGTCTCCTTGAAACTTTTTAAGATGGAAGCCCAAGGAATTTGAGATTTTGTTAGATAAGCAATGACCTGATGCTGGAATGTTAGCAGGGAAACTGGTAATTGCCAACCTCAAACGTTTTGATGGGGTATTTTTTGTGTCATTACCGCCCCTACCTGTAATTCAACCCACTATCACCTTCGGTCCTGATTACACAAAAGCTGAGACTCAAAGTAGCCAGTATATAGGAATTATATCTAATCATGTTAGACCTGAGATGCTAATTTCCTATGACGAACCTTCTAGTTCCTGCTGTGCCACTGCCTATCTTTGAAATCTTGAATGTATCCTCTCTAGACTATTATTTCTTCATCCTAAAAAACTCTGTTTTTGAAAGTTTTATATTTACATATTTTAAAAATCTCTTTAAGCTCTAATAGTCTTAGGTATTCACACACACTGTAAGAGGTTTTGCATGTTGGGAGATGTTTACACACTTTCTGAGTCAGACAAATCTGCATTTGGACCCTGATTCATCAACTTACTGGTTGAGTTATCTTGGGCTAATAACATAAACTGCCTCATTTTTTTCTTTAAAGTGGAGATTAAAAATAAGACATTTTGGAAGGGTAAATGAGGTAATGCATGGGAAGTACTTAGCTCAATGCCCAGCACTTGATAAAAAATTCAATCAATGTTCCCTTGTGTTCCCGTGTGTTATGCTTTGTATTTTCCCAAAGATTCCTGGTAGAATTTGACCGCTCATCACATTGCCAAGTAAGGTATGGTTTCTGCAGTTTTGTTAGGGGAAAAAAACAAACAGACCAGTAATTAGAGTATTGGAAGAACAAGCTGTGCTTATATGTCAATATTTTTAAGCTTAAAACAAACGTCCTCTTTGGATAGAATTGCTAGCTCTACCAGTATTGGCTAGGCATCTGGAAATTTTCTAAAAATATTGTATTTGTTAGCTTTTACTGTGTAACAAACTATTTCTAAACTTAGTGGCATAAAACAGCAATCACTTCAGCCCACAGTTTCATGGGCTGCCTGGGAAGTTTTTCTGAGCAGTCTGGGCTGAGCATTGTGAGGCTGCAATTACTGTTGAACATATATATATACACACACACATATATATATATATATTTATAATATTATATAAGTTTATACATATATTTTCCAAATTAGGACATTTCTATTACTTACCCATTAACTGACATTCTAATCTATTTGGAATTTAATTTGTGAAACTCCATTCATTGAATCTCCAAACCCTGTGATACCTGATCTCCTCTCAGGACAACTTTAGTTCCAACTTGTCGCTCTACCATGTTGCTGAAATGGTACCCCATGAATGAGAAGTGCTACTATGGTTCAAACTATTATTGTGTGCTAGACTTTGTGCCAAGTGCCTCACCTATTTTATCTCATTGAATTCTCACAGCAGATTATTCACTTTTTCAGACAAGAAGACAGAAAGTTAAGCATCAGTAACAGTTAAAAAGGCAGTGTATAAAACCAGAGGTGTCTAATTCTAAGCATAGACAACTGAATTGAAGTGCCTCTGTTCCTTCTCTGTTCCAGTACAATCCTTTTGGATAGTTAGAATCCACCTTCACCACTATAGTGAGGTTATTTCCTCAAATTCCGTCTTGTACTTAGAGCATCACAATAAGCAACCAACAGTCTCAGTGGCTTAAGCAACACAGATTTATTTCCTGTTCATGCTACATGATCTCAGCTGGTTAGCTACGGATTCTGCTCCACAACATCCATACTCCATGATGAAAGGCCTTTCTCTGGTTAATCAACATAACATGAGCATGTTCCATAGCATAAAATAATCATTATGCCATCTATTATATGCCATAATTTTCTTAAGAAAGCTGTGGTACATATACACAATGGAGTATTACTCAGACATTAAAAAGAATACATTTGAATCAGTTCTAATGAGGTGGATGAAACTGAAGCCTATTATACAGAGTGAAGTAAGCCAGAAAGAAAAACACCAATACAGTATACTAAGGCATATATATGGAATTTAGAAAGATGGTAACAAAACCTTGTGTACGAGACAGCAAAAGAGACACTGATGTATAGAACAGTCTTATGGACTCTGTTGGAGAGGGAGAGGGTGGGAAGATTTGGGAGAATGGCATTGAAACATGTATAATATCATGTATGAAACGAGTTGCCAGTCCAGGTTCAATGCACGATACTGGATGCTTGGGGCTGGTGCACTGGGACGACCCAGAGGGATTGTATGGGGAGGGAGGAGGGTTCAGGATGGGGAACGCATGTATACCTGTGGCAGATTCATTTTGATATTTGGCAAAACTAATACAATTTTGTAAAGTTTAAAAATAAAATAAAATTAAAAAAAAAAGAAACACCCAAAAAAAACAAAAAAAAGAAAGTCTTGGTCATTGCATCTAAGATGGTTTCCTCATTTTAGTTAGCTGGTATTCCCATCCTCATGAGAAGCAGTATTCTCCAGTGGATAAGAGCACAATCCCCAGAAATCAGACCTCCTGTGTGCCAATAGCTGTGGGAAGCTACCTGAACTTTCCATGTCTTAGTTTAGTTACTGTGAAATGTATTGTGATCTTTTCATTAGGCTGCTTGAGAATTAACTAAGTTTTACTACAAAGAAGAAATGTAGATGGTCAATAGGCACATGAAAAGATGCTCAACACTGCTAATCATCAGGGGAAGACAAATCAAAACCACAGTGAGATGCCACTTCGTACCTGTCAGAATGGCTACCAGCAAAAGAACACAGACAACCGATGTCTACAAGCATAGGAGAAAAGAGAACGCTTGTACACTCTCGACAGGAATGTAAATTGATGTAGCCGCTGTAGAAGACAATACGGAGGTTTCTCAAAAAGCTAAAAGTAGAATTATCATACTACCCAACAGTTTCACTTCTGGGGATATATCTGAAAAAAAACAAAAACACAAATGCAAAAAGATACATGTCCTCAACGTTCATAGCAGCCTTATTTACAACTGTCAAGGTATGGAGGCAACCTAAGTGCCCATTAACAGACGAATGGATAAAGAAGATAAGATATCTATGTGCAATGCAGTATTACTCAGCCATAAAAAAAAGAACAAAATTTGCCAATTGCAGCAGCACGAATGGACTTGTAGGGCATTATGCTAAGTAAACTAAGTCAGGTAAGACAAATACTGTATGACATCACTTATATGTGGAATTGAAAACTACAACAAGCTAGTGAATATCATAAAAAAAGAAACAGACTCATAGATATAAAGAAGAAACTAATGGTTGCCAGTGTGGGGAATGACGGGGAGAGGGACAATATAGAGTACGGGAATAAGGGGCACAAACTATTAGGTATAAAATAAGATACAAGAATATACTGTACAACACAGGGAATATAGCCAATATTTTATAATAATCATAAATGCAGTATAACCTTTAAAAATTGTGAATCACTATATTGTAAATCCACTCCAATATTCTTGCCTGGAAAATTCTATGGATAGAGAAGAAACTCGTGGGCTACAGTGTGTGGGGTCACAAAGAGTCAGACAAAACTGAGCATGCATGCATATTGTATACATATGTAATGATACTTCAATATATTTTTTAAAGAGAATTAACTGAGGTTGGTGTGTTAAGTTCCTTCAGTCATGTCTGACTCTTTGTGACCCTATAGACATGTAGCCTGCCAGGCTCCTCTGTCCATGGGATTTTCCAGGCATGAATACTGAAGTGGGTTGCCATGCCCTTCTCCAGGCAAGATAAGGACACATTCTTGAGGTTGTAGATGTGTATATAGTATGTAGACCTTGACTGACTCATGGTAAATAATATATACATGTTATCTCACATGCTAGTAAAGTAATGCTCAAAATTCTCCAAGCCAGGCTTCAGCAATATGTGAACCGTGAACTTCCTGATGTTCAAGCTGGTTTTAGAAAAGGCAGAGGAACCAGAGACCAAATTGCCAACATCTGCTGGATCATGGAAAAAGCAAGAGAGTTCCAGAAAAACATCTATTTCTGCTTTATTGACTATGCCAAAGCCTTTGACTGTGTGGATCACAATCAACTGTGGAAAATTCTGAAAGAGATGGGAATACCAGACCACCTGACCTGCCTCTTGAGAAATCTATATGCAGGTCAGGAAGCAACAGTTAGAACT
>NW_011495084.1:13075506-13076540 GCF_000754665.1 Bison bison bison | reverse complement strand
GAACTCAAAAGCCTCTTGATGAAAGTGAAAGTGGAGAGTGAAAAAGTTGGCTTAAAGCTCAACATTCAGAAAACGAAGATCATGGCATCTGGTCCCATCACTTCGTGGGAAATAGATGGGGAAACAGTGGAAACAGTGGAAACAGTGTCAGACTTTATTTTTTGGGGTTCCAGAATCACTGCAGATGGTGACTGCAGCCATGAAATTAAGATTCTTACTCCTTGGAAGGAAAGTTATGACCAACCTAGATAGCATATTCAAAAGCAGAGACATTACTTGTCAACAAAGGTCCGTCTAGTCAAGGCTATGGTTTTTCCTGTGGTCATGTATGGATGTGAGAGTTGGACTGTGAAGAAGGCTGAGTGCTGAAGAACTGATGCTTTTGAACTGTGGTGTTGGAGAAGACTCTTGAGAGTCTCTTGGACTGCAAGGAGATCCAACCAGTCCATTCTGAAGGAGATCAGCCCTGGGATTTCTTTGGAAGGAATGATGCTAAAGCTGAAACTCCAGTACTTGGCCACCTCATGCAAAGAGGTGACTCATTGGAAGACTCTGATGCTGGGAGGGATTGGGGGCAGGAGGAGAAGGGGATGACAGAGAATGAGATGGCTGGATGGCATCACTGACTCGATGGATGTGAGTCTGAGTGAACTCCAGGAGTTGGTGATGGACAGGGAGGCCTGGCGTGCTGCGATTCATGGGGTCGCAAAGAGTTGGACATGACTGAGCGACTGAATTGAACTGAACTCAATAATTTATTAATAAAAATTATAATCACTAGGAGTAGAATTTTTGAGAGAAAGGTTATATAAACACTAAAGCTTTAAATATACAAAGCAAAGATGAAATGTGTGGTTTTTTTAAATTTTATTTTATTTTTAAACTTTACAAAATTGTATTAGTTTTGCCAAATATCAAAATGAATCCGCCACAGGTATACATGTGTTCCCCATCCTGAACCCTCCACCCTCCTCCCTCCCCATACCATCCCTCTGGGTCGTCCCAGTGCACTAGCCCCAAGCGTCCAGTATCGT
>NW_011495084.1:13065561-13075406 GCF_000754665.1 Bison bison bison | reverse complement strand
TGCCATTCTCCCAAATCTTCCCACCCTCTCCCTCTCCCACAGAGTCCATAAGACTGTTCTATACATCAGTGTCTCTTTTGCTGTCTCGTACGCAGGGTTATTGTTACCATCTTTCTAAACTCCATATATATGCCTTAGTATACTGTATTGGTGTTTTTCTTTCCTTAAAAAACTGGAAATAGAACTGCCTTATGATCCAGCAATCCCACTGCTGGGCATACGCACTGAGAAAACCAGAAGGGAAAGAGACACGTGTACTCCAATGTTCATCGCAGCACTGTTTATAATAGCCAGGACATGGAAGCAACCTAGATGTCCATCAGCAGATGAATGGATAAGAAAGCTATGGTACATATACACAATGGAGTATTGCTCAGCCATTAAAAAGAATACATTTGAATCAGTTCTAATGAGGTGGATGAAACTGGAGCCTATTATACAGAGTGAAGTAAGCCAGAAAGAAAAACACCAATACAGAAATGTGTTTTTAAAATTTAGGACCCTACAAATATAACAAAGGATTCCTTAAGAAGAACTACAGCTACTCTATGGAATAGACTATGCACAGCTACTAATGAAGCACAGAGAATAGATGAAGCTCTAAGCTACATGTAGACAGGTTAGAATCTTTTTAATAATATGTTCTTCCTAAATAGCCCAAATCTACAATCTCTATAAATCAACTTCCCCTTATACTCTGGGCTATGTCCCACACTAAACCTTAGGAACATTTGTTCTTTGTTAAAAGCTTATTTCTGAACCTCATGCTATCCTTAATACAAGGCAGTCCTGCCTGCCAGTTCTATCCATGATTTTACTGTATAAAGTTAAGCAAGAATGATTCAGCTTAACAATCATCCATGACACATGCATGTCCAGGTTCCCCGGCTCCTAAACAGTAACTCTCTCCTCTCCTCTCCATTTCTGGCTCTCAGAAACATATTCTTCCCTTAATATGAATATACATATATATATATATATATATATATATATCTTTTCCATTAACATTTACATTTTTCATATATAAGGCTATATCATCTATCTAATTTTTACAAGAGGCAATGGAGTTTCCAAAAATAAAAAGTATTATTACAGTGCATTCAGTATGTTGCTAAGATTATCATTGTGCTTATTATTTGAATTTTTGTCCTGAAGAATTTTAAAACCTTGTTTTATATTTTGCAACTCCATGTACTTTCTGTGAATTTCTTTTTACTGAAAGGATATGCATATTACAGAGAAACAAACAGAAAATTTTGCACTGAAATTTCCTAAACAAGTAGATGAGTTGGCTACTGTAGTTTTACTAACAAAACACGAAGTTACATATCACTGTAACTTGAGAAACCAGCAATCCCCATCCTGATGGATGGAAAGACTCAGATACCCTTGACTTACAAGCTCAAAGTCCATTGAAAATACAGAGTCGAGACTTGGCTCTTTGTTCCTTGACACATATGACTAGCGTTTGGTTAATGTGAGTGTCTTGCTAATACATTCAGTGCAATCTCTTCCCCAGCATGATTAACTGTGGTAGGGCTGCTGCTGAAAGGTGTGCTTAATGTATTGTAAAGGGTCACAGATGGGGAGTATTAAGTCCAAGATGCCCAGCTAGCTAGCCTATGAAAGATATAATCCATATTTAATATCCTTTCCCATTAACAGTAACAATCACATGTAAGTGATTTCAGTTAAGAACTGATCTAAGGCAGTAACAAAGTTAGATGGCATCTCTAATTACAGAAGGTAGGGCCCCATTAGTCTCACCCACACTGGCTGTTCACCAACGTTGGTAGGATTTAATATGGGTTTTATGACAATAGGTAATGAAAGCAGATATTTGGTATATAGTTACTCAAGAAAAAAAAAAATTAAGAGAATCAAGTTTATTCCACATCTTTAATCCATTTCTTTTGAAAAACATGATTAAAAATCATCTAACTTAATATGAACTCATGGGGCTTTTATTTTTCTTCTGTTACTAAAATTAGAGAACACAGACAGGGCAATTTACTCATTCAGCATAAATGAAGCCTGTTTCAAACTATGGCTTTCTGGATCACCTAATTTTATTTAGTGGGATTAATTAAATTTATTCTATTTCCACCTAACAGACTTTCTTTGGATAGTACACTATAAAACTGACATAATGAACTTACTAACTTGCAACGAGACCAGTTAATGTAAACTCACAGTCTGCAATTCTGAAACTGTGATTATATTTTAGAGAAATAATAGCATAGTTAAGCTATATTGAAACCATCAAGGTGCCCAAAGCAGAAAGGTAGCCAGGCTTGACTACCTTATTATTTCATATTTAATAGAAATTTTCTGTATGTGTTGAGAGTTTGTTCCCACAGCCTCTGACAATTTTCCATTCCTCCTCCATATGAGATTATTAGCCCACTACACATTTGTAACATATTCATTCATTCAATCAGTATTTATTATTCATTGTATCAGTCAGTGTGCTAAGTACTAGAAGATACAGTTGTAAACAAAACAGACATAAACTCTAAGCCATAATGCTAACCTCAATAATCTAGTAGGGAACCGAGTTGTTCAACAAACACAAAAATGCATATAAATGTTCATGAATTTATATAAGCATATAAATATCTAATCAGTATTTTCTGTTGTAAAGTCAGCAGTACACTGGTTTAAAGTGGGGACAATGGAGAAAATCTTTTAAAAGAAGTGTACTGAGTGTGGCGCATAAAGGATGAATAAGAGTTAAGCATATAGGTGGGGGAATGCTCCAACACAGAAAAGAGCACGTGTAAGTTCTTGGGTGGTTATGAGCTTGGTGTCATAGAGAAACTGAAAAACGGTCTGAGTGAGTTACAAGTTTGCATTATCACTCTTGGGGCACAAATTACAAACAGGTGATAAAGGATAAGTGCACACATCTTGTCAAAGAATTTAGCTTGTTCTGGCTTAACATAGGAGTCTTATTTCATAGCTGTAGCTGGATTTGGGCCCAAGAACAGCTCCTCTTCTCAGCCCCAGGGCTTGGAAAAGAACAATGTCCAATCTACCCACTACAGTCTGGATCTAGATGGATTGATTCCATCAGAAATTGCTTCACATTGAGCTATCTGCTGCTTTACTACAAATCTCTTGCCCAGAAGCTCTTTAAGCACACTCTCTCTGTCTTAGTCAAATTGGACCTACTTCTGGATTTCTAGTCTTCTTACCCCCAAAGAATGTATAGATCCTGAACACGTCTCTTCATTTTCTGTAGGCATTTTCTGCTTCTTTTTCAGCCATCTTTTCACCTCCAGAGACAAACAATTACTAAGCTTTCCAACTCCTTATTGCTATGTCCTGTCAACCAGATATCTTGTATCCCTAAAACCATTTTTCAAAGATTATAGTTAAGACAGGCAAGATTTTTTCAATAGCATCTCTTATGGTTCACGTATTATATAAAACACATGAAGTTATAATGAAGAATAAAACAGATCAAGATTTATAGTTAAGTAGTCAATGAAATACATACATAGATAAAAATCATAAACATATGCCCAAACATAAATTATAATAAATATATTTTAAAAAATTTAATTTAAACCTGAAAGATAGGTGGCTGTTAACCTGACCAAGAATGGGAAAGAAATCTTTCCAGAAGCAGTGAAAATGTATGTCAAGCCCTGGAATGAGAAAATACTACATAGTCACTTAGGACCAGATTATGTGTTGAGAAATAGACAATGAGGATGAACATACCAAAGATATTAAGATAAAGATGTTAATAGATATGTATTTTTTCAAATACGGGTATTTTTCAAGCTTTCAGGCAATAAGTCTTTGCTTCACAACCTCCTGTAAACGTTTATGAAATTTTTTCTAATAAACACTGAGACAAACAGAAGCAAATCAACAGGGGGTGATAAAGAGTATACATCAGAAAAAGCTACATGGTATGGAATGGATTTCTTTGTGGGGCACCCTGTAGCTATAACACCTACTAATTTGTGATATTAAGACATTTTTTTCATTCCTTGACATGTGTCTCCTAATAAACACTTCCCCGTATTGGTACTATTTATGTAAGATGTTTCTTCTGTTTTGTTTTTAGAGTCTAAGAGTGTTGTGCACTTGAAGCTTCTATTGTTCTCAAGTCACTTTACTCTCCTACTGTCAACATTTGACAATGTGCAAAGAGTATTGATAATCTAGGAAGCTCATTCAGGCTTTGGTATTCAGAGTTTTTATTGATGCTTCCTTACATAGGCATAATTGATTGATAGATTGTCCATGTGTTTGGGCTTGGTTTCCAGCCATCCGGCCATCCCTTTCTTCAGTGGTCAGGCTGATATCAGCTGGCCAGAGTGCTTCACCATGGGTCATTTCATTAGCATAAACTACCAAATATCCATAGAGGAGCCAATCATGAATAACAAAGAGGCTCCAATCACCAAGAGAATTTTAAAGATTAGAGATTTTCTCCCAAGGGCTGGGGAAATATGCTAGACCTCTTTGCGTGAAGCCAAGTTCTTTAATCCCCTTCATGGATCACAGCCTTGTCATGGTGTAGTGGTTTGCATAAATAAATGAAGCTATGAGTCATGCTGTGCAGGGCCACCCGAGATGGAGGGTCATAGTGAAGAGATCTGACAAAACATAGTCCACTGGAGGAGGAAATGGTGACCCATTCCAGTATTCTTGCCTAGAGAAATCCATGGATATTATGAAAAGACAAAAAGATATGACACCACAAGATGAGCACCCCAGGTGAGAAGGTGTTCAGCATGCTACTGGGAAAGAGTGGAGGGTATTTTCTAATAGCTCCAGAAAGAATGAAGCAGCTGGGCCAAGCAGAAATAACACTAGTTCTGGATGCGTCTGGTGGTGACAATAAAGTCCGATGCATAGGAACCTGGAATGTCAGGGCCATGAATCAAGGTAAATTGGATGCAGTCAAGCAGGAGATAGCAAGAGTGAACATCAACATCTTAGGAATCAGTGAACTCAAATGGAATAGAATGGGCAAATTTAATTCAGAGGACAATTTTATCTACTACTGTGGGCAAGAATCCCTTAGAAGAAATGGAATAGCCTTCATAGTCAACAAAAGAGTTGAAATGCAGTACTTGGGTGCCATCTCAAAAACAATAGAATTATCTCAGTTTATTTTCAAGGTAAACCATTCAATATCACAGTAATCCAAGTCTATGCCCCAACCACGAATGTCAAAGATGCTGAAGTTGAATGGTTCTTTGGAGACCAACAAGACCTTCTAGAACTAACACCAAAAAAAAAAAAAATGTCCTTTTCATCATAGGGGACTGGAATGCAAAAGTGGGAAGTCAAGATAAACCTGAAATAACAGGTAAGTTTGGCCTGGGAGTACAAAATGAAGCAGGGCAAAGGGTAAAATATTTTTCTAAGAGAACATGCTGGTCATAGCAAACACCCTCTTCCAACAACCCAAGAGAAAACTCTACACATGGACATCACCAGATGGTCAATACCAAAATCAGAGCATGTTCTTAGCAGTCAAAGATGGAGAAACTCTATACAGTCAGCAAAAACAAGACCAGGAGCTGACTGTGGCTCAGATGATGACCCGTCTATTGAAAACTTTAGGCTTAAATTGAAGAAAGTAGGGAAAAATAGACCATTCAGATATGATTTAAATCAAATCCTCTATGATTATACACTGGAGGTGATGAACAGATTCAAGGGATTAGATCTGGTAGACAGAGTGAAGACTTTACAAATAACTGAGGAAAGATGAGAAGCCAAAGGCAAGGGAGAAAGGGAAAGATACACCCAACTGAATGCAGAGTTCCAGAGAACAGCAAGGAGAGATAAGAAGGCCTTCTTAAATGAACAATAAAACAAAATAGAGGAAAACAACAGAATGGTAAAGACAAGAGATCTCTTATAGAAAACTGGACATATCAAGGGAATATTTCATGAAAGAATGGGTAGGATAAAGGACAGAAATGGCAAGGACCTAACAGAAGCAGAAAAGATTAAGAAAAGAAGGCAAGAATACACAGAAGAACTACACAAGAAATGTCTTAATGACCTCAGATAACTACGATGGTGTGGTCACTCGCCTAGAGACAGACATCATGGAGTTTGAAGTCAAGAGGGCCTTAGGAAGCATCACTACAAACAAGCTAGTGAGGATGATGGAATTTCAGTTGAGCTATTTCAAATCCTAAAAGATGATGCTGTGAAAGTGCTGCACTCAATATGTCAGCAAATTTGGAAAACACAGTGGCCACAGGACTGGAAAAGGTCAGTTTTCATTCCAATCCCAAAGAAGGATAATGCTGAAGAATGTTGCAACCACTACACAGTTGTACTTATTTCACCTGCTAGTACGGTTATGCTCAAAATCCTTCAAGCTAGGCTTTAGCAGTATGTGAACCAAGAACTTTTAGATGTACAAGTTGGGTTTCAAAGAGGTGGAGGAACCAGAGATCAAGTTGCCACCATTTGTTGGATCATGGAAAGCAAGAGAGTTCCATAAAAACATCTCCTTCTGCTTCTCTGACTACAACAAAGTCTTTGACTGTGTGGATCACAATAAACTGTGGAAAATTCTAAAAGAAATAGGAATAAAAGACCACCTTATCTGTCTTCTGAGAAACATGTATGCAGGTTAAAGAGCAACAGTTAGAACTGGACATGGAACAACTGACTGGTTCCAAATTGGGAAAGAAGTATGACAAGGCTGTATATTGTTATCTTGCTTATTTAACTTCTATGCAGAGTACATCATGCAAATTGCCAGGGAGGATGAATCACAAGCTGGAATCAAGATTTCTGCAAGAAATATCAACAACCCCAGATATGAAGATGATACCATTCTAATGACAGAAAGTGAGGAGGGAATCAAGAGACTTGATGAGGTTGAAAGAAGAAAGTGAAAAAGCTGGCTTCAAACTTAACATTCAGAAAACTTAGGTCATGGCATCTGGTTCCATCACTTCATGGCAAATAGGAGAGAAAAAAGTGGAAGCAGTGACAGATTTTATTTTATTGGGCTCCAAAATCACTGCAGCTGGTGATTGAAACTATGAAATTAAAAGGTGCTTACTCCTTGGAAGAAAAGCTATGGCAAACCTGCATGCTCAGTAACCTTAGTTGTGTCCTACTCTTTGCGACCCCAAGGACTGTAGACCTCAAGGCTCCTCTGTCCATGGGATTCTCCCAGCAAAAACACTGGAGTAGGTTGTCATTTCCTCCCCCAATGACAAATCTGGACATCACATTAAAAAGCAGAGACATTACTTTGCTGACAGAGGTCAGTATAGTCAAAGCTATAGTTTTTCCAGTAGTCATGCACATATGTGAGAGTTGGACCATAAAGAAGATTGAGTGCCAAAGAATTCATGCTTTCAAATTGTGAAGACTCTTGAGAGTCCCTTGGACTGCAAGGAGATCAAACCAGTCAATCCTAAAGGAAATCAACCCTGAGTATTCACTTGAAGGACTGATGCTGAAGCTGAAGCTTCAATACTTTGGGCCACTTGATGCAAAGAGCTAACTCATTGGAAAAATACCCTGATTGAAGGCAAAGACTGAAGGCAAAAGTGATAGCTTACAGTGAATGATGTCGGATTTGTGATCTCTGAGAAAGAAATCTTAGCTTCAGGACCAGGGACCAGGCTTGACCACTCAGGACTCTTGTGTGGCAGAAGTTTTATTACAGTGAAAAAAGAGAGAGAAAGCTTCTGACATAGACATCAGAAGGGGAGCAGAGAGTGCCCCACTTGCTAGTCTTTAGCAAGGGAAATATATACTTTTTAAACTAGTTATTACAAAAAATCAAAAGAATGTCTCAAGGTTGTAAAAATTTTACCAGACCCACTCCCACAATTTACATTTTAGGATAACAGTATCAGAACTTAACAATAGAAAGATCCTACCAGACTCACTCCCATAATATACACTTTATTTATTTATTTTTATATACACTTTAAAATATCAGGATTAGTCAGAAGGTTTTTAGGAAGGAAAAACTGTCCTCAAGCAGGATGCATTGTTGTTATGTAATCCCTAGCACAGAGTTTAAACTGAGTTGTTTATTGTGTAATCATCAGTTCCAGGCTTAAAGAAAAAAAAACGTTTTATGTGATTAAGACTAAGAAATGTAGAGAAAAAAAATAAGTTTGTTTCTTCCTCCTCCTTGAGAATTCCAGACCCGTATCACCTACTCGACAACCCCAGAGCCCTCTCTCCTCAGGGACTCTGGGACTTCTTATAAATCTGCCTAGGATTTGACTCTCTCTAAACGAAGAAGGAGGTGGCAGAGGATCAGATGGTTAGAAAACATTACTGACTCAACGAACATGAATTTGAGCAAAGTCTGAGGGATAGTGATCAAGACCATTCCCAAGAAAAAGAAATGCAAAACCTCAAAATGGTTGTCTGAGGAGGCCTTACAAATAGTTGAGAAAAGAAGGGAAGTGAAAGGCAAAGGAAAAGGAAAGATATGCCCATTTGAATGCAGAGTTCCAAAGAATAGCAAGGAGAGATAAGAAAGCCTTCCTCAGTGATCAATAAAAAGAAATAGAGGAAAACAATACATTGGGAAAGACTAGAGATTTCTTCAAGAAAATTAGCATTACCAAGGGAATATTTCATGCAAAAATGGGCATAATAAAGGACAGAAATGGTATGGAACTAACAGAAGCAGAAGATATTAAGAAGAGATGGCAAGAATACACAGAAGAACTGTACAAAAAAGATCTTTGTGACCCAGATAACCACGATGGTGTGGTCATTCACCTAGAGCCAGACATCCTGGAATGCAAAGTCAAGTGGGCCCAAGGAAGCATGACTATGAACAAAGCTAGTAGAGGTGATGGAATTCCAGTTGAACTATTTCAAATCCTAAAAGATGATGCTGTGAAAGTGCTGTACTCAGTATGACAGCAAATTTGGAAAACTCGGCAGTGGCCACAGGATTGGAAAAGGTCAGTTTTCATCCCAGTCCCAAAGAAAGCCAATGCCAAAGAATGCTCAAACTACCACACAGTTGCACTCATCTCATACAAGTAAAGTACTGCTCAAAATTCTCCAAGCCAGGCTTCAACAGCACATGAACTGTGAACTTCCAGATGTTCAAGCTGATTTTAGAAAAGGCAGAGGAACCAGAGATCAAATTGCCAATATCCACTGGATCATTAAAAAGGCAAGAGAGTTCCAGAAAAATATCTAGCTCTGCTTTATTGACTATGCCAAAGCCTGTGTATGGATCACAACAAACTGTGGAAATTCTTAAAGATATGGGAATACCAGACCACCTGACCTGCCTCTTGAGAAATCTGTATGCAGGTCAAGAAGCAACAGTTAGAACTGGACATGGAACAACAGACTGGTTCCAAATAGGAAAAGGAGTACATCAAGGCTGTATATTGTCACCCTGCTTATTTAACTTGTATGTAGAGTACATCATATGAAATGCTGGGCTTGATGATGCACAAGCTGGAATCAAGATTACCAGGAGAAATATCAATAACTTCAGATATACAGATGACATCACCCTTATGGCAGAAAGCTAAGAGGAACTAAAGAACTTCTTGATGAAAGTGAAAGAGGAGAGTGAAAAAGTTGGCTTAAAACTCAACATTCAGAAAACTAAGATCATGGCATCTGGTCCCATCACTTCATGGCAAATAGATGGGAAACAGTGTCAGACTTTATTTTGGGGGGCTCCAAAATCACTGCAAATGGTGGCTGCAGCCATGAAATTAAAAGACACTTGCTCCTTGGAAGAAAAGCTGTGACCACCTAGACAGCATATTAAAAAGCAGAGACATTACTTTGCCAACAAAGGTCCATCTAGTCAAGGCTATGGTTTTCCAGTAGTCATGTAT
>NW_011495084.1:13047201-13065461 GCF_000754665.1 Bison bison bison | reverse complement strand
GAGTTGGACTGTGAAGAAGGCTGAGCGCCGAAGAACTGATGCTTTTGAACTGTGGTGTTGGAGAAGACTCTTGAGAGTCCCTTGGACTGCAAGGAGATCCAACCAGTCAGTTCTAAAGGAAATCAGTTCTGAATATTCATTGGAAGGACTGATACTGAAGCTGAAATACCAATAATTTGGCCACCTGATGCAAAGAACTGATTCACTGGAAAAGCCCCTGATGCTGGGCATGATTGAAGGTGGGAGGACAAGGGAACAGAGGATGAGATGGTTGGATGGCATCACTGACTCAATGGGCATGAGTTTGAGTAAATTCCGGGAGTTGTTGATAGACAGGGAGGCCTGGCATGCTGCAGTCCATGGGGTCGCAAAGAGTCGGACATGACTGAACAATTGACCTGCCTAACTGACTGAGGGATAGTGGAGGACAGAGGAGCCTGGCATACTCACAAGTTAGCGACTGAACAACAAGTTCTTTCGTATACGATATTTAGATGTATTTAGAAGTATTTCCAATGCAACTGTTTTCCTCAAAGTAATAACTAGAAAAAGATGCGGTTCGTGGTATTAGTAATTTGTCAGGCTCAATTGTAGGAATAAATTACTAAATAATTGAGAGAGAAGAATAAATATAGATGTCTTTATCCTGCTATTTCTTTGCTGTGATCAATGAATAATTTCTACCCATCACCTTGTAATAAGGTGTTTTTACAGTTGGGATAGAGGTCAGTCATATCACTTAACATATCAAAAGGTTTCCAACCATGAAAAACAAGTGACCATGGTGTCAACTGTCATATAGATGAAATGAAAACTAAAGCTCCTAAAGAAATTTTTCACAATGCTGTGTAAGCATAACACTGTGGTTAGATTTCATATACGTCAGACAAGAAAAGTCCTGGAAAGCATGGTTTGGTTAATAGATATGGTAGAATTTCAGGGTTATATCCCATGCTGTACTACCTAATTGAGCAGACTATGTGCCTCTTATTTGGCAGGAAGAGAAAGATGGGGAAGTTTTGCAATTAGAACATCTAGGAAGATACTATTTGTGATGGTTAGTTTTACATTTCAACTTGAATTGCCCAGGTTGTTGGTTAAACATTATTTCTGGGTGTGTTTGTGAGGACGTCTCTGGATGAAATCAGCATTTTAATTGTTAGTCTGAATAAAGAAGATTGTCCTCCTCTATGTGGATGGACACTATTGATGGCTTGAATAGAGCAAAAAGGCAGAGTAAGGAAGAATTTGCTCTCTCTCAGCCTGTGTTTGAGCTGGGATTATGGTCTTTTCTTGACCATACTGGACGGACACTCCTTGAACTCCAGGGTTTTCAGCTTGCCTACCCCAGATTGTGGGGATTTCTCTATAATTGTGGTGCCTATTTCCTACAATAAACTGTATAAATCTATTTATTTGTGTATTACCCACCTAGATATCTATATAAATATAGATATGATGGATATATCTATATAGATATATATTGTGATTGTGTGTTAGTTGCTCAGTTGTGTCCAACTCTTTGCGACCCCATGGACTGTAGCCTGCCAGGCTCCTCTGTGGATGGGGATTCTCCAGGCAAGAATACTGGAGGGGGTTGCCATGCCCTCCTCCAGGCGATCTTCCCAGCCCAGGGATCGAACCTGGGTCTCCCACATTGCAGGCAGATTCTTTACCATCTGAGCCACCAGGGAAGACCCCAGATAAATATCATACGGTTATGTTTTTCTGGAGAACACTAATAGACTATTTTAATTTCAATACATGAAACCTTGTTGCTTTGCAGTTAGTAATATTTTGATTTATGAATTACACTCAAAAATTTCTAATTCAGCCCTATCCAGGATAATAGGAAGAGGATTTATAAATGCCTTGGTCTTCAAAATGAATAAGCAGGAAGATGATACAGACAGGGAAACAAAGGCAACATTCATAGTTCAACATTTATGGGTAAGTCCCAAATGAAATGAGATCGTGATTGATAATCACAGGAAATTATTATGTCTTTTATGTCCTTTGAGATGGGAAATAAGAAAGACCCACAGGTGCATCCTAGACATCCGGTTCAGGTGGCAGAAGTGGCTCATTGAGAAAAACAGATGAAACTCATCTAAACATTCAGTAGGAAATGTGGAAAAACACATATTTTAGACTTTGCACATAGCAGGATGTAGGTACTAAAAAAGGTACTCCTCCCTTTTTTTCATGATCATTACATTCTATCATCTCTTTTCGGTATGTCTGAGAAGTCTTTTCGTTATAAACACAAAACTGAAATAAAAACAACAATAAATAGAAAATATGGCATTCTGAGTATAAACTTGGAATCTCATGAGGTTGCACATAGCAAGTAATCCATCTATACTTGTTAGGCCCATTTTGATTATGTTTAGTGATATATTAAAGACTGTGAAACACAGGGAATAAAGAGATATTGATGGAGTCATTCATTCAATCTGTATTTATTTAGCATTTAGTAAGTGTAAGGCACAGTGATAGACACTGGGGATAGAGTGATAAATGAGATGAATCTTTCATCAGGTAGCTAATATTCTAGAAATATATACAACATACATATCATTATAAAGATAATCAGTTATAGTTCTGATATATCTGTGAAGGAGAATTCGAGAGGTCATGCCCAGTAGCTCAGGCGTGTCCAACTCTTTGCAACCCCACGGACTGTAGCCTACCAGGTTCCTCTGTCCATGGAATTTTTCAGGCAAGAATACTGCAGTGGGTTACCATTTCCTCTCCAGGAGATCTTCCCTACCCAGGGATTGAACCCACATTTCTTGTACTGGCAGGTGGATTCTTTACCGCTGTGCCTCCGGGGAAGGAGAATTGCAAGATGCCACAGAATATTCTAGCGGAAGAATACGAAACAAGAATGTCTGTGTGTGTTCATGAATGTACTTTGGGGGAAAGTAACAGTTAGGAAAGAAACCCTCAAGGAGGTAATACTGAGTCAAGACTAGGAACATGAGTAGAAAACAACTAAAAAACAAGGAAGAGGTGCAAGAATAGCTGGTGAGCAGATCCTTGGTGGTATGAGGCCTCTATAGCTGCAACTCAGAAAGCACGTGACATCAAGGCATGAAGTCAGGCTACGATAATGCAGACACCAATAACGATTTGGGTGATTTTTGTTGTCAATATATGGGAATATTGAAAGGAAACCTGAGACAGTCATGTTTTTAAAAGATCACTCTGCCTATAAGATAGAAAATGGCTAGGGCAGGATCAAAGTGGGGTACACAAAGGTCAGTTAGGAGTCTCTACCACGATAGCATCCATCAATAATGGCAGCTTGGACAGGAGGCACAGAGTGGATCGAGAGAGCAATAGACAGTTTGGGAGATGTTTCAGGAACTGACATTGGTGCACATTTATTAATAATTAACAATAAAAGTGTCAGAAGGGGGAGTGTCAAAAATGCCCCCTACATTTCTTGTCTCCCACCTTGGAACTTAAGATTTTGGGAAAAAATTAGAATTGATTGCAATTTCTTTAAGCTTCCTGAATCTCTTTTACAGAAATTTGCCTCTTTATTTTGATATTCGTGAAGATGCCCTTTAGTAGAAGTAGATAGACATACTTTTGGTACATAGGATTCTGATCTTTATAAGTGCTCCATCAGATTCTTTTCTTAAAATGGGTCATGGTGAGTAATGGTTCCTTAGAGGCAAAAAAAAGGAAAAAAAGGAATGGCTAGGTGGCAGTGATAAAATGTGTTAGCAGAGTTATACACTTGTCAGTTGGCAGTGACCTATATAGCGGAGCTGTGCTACCATTCCTGACAGTTTCATTAGGTTAAGTCAAGTTCAGAGTTGTCAGGAAAGCTAAATTCCCTTCTCCTTACTTTTAAAAACTGGTCCCAAAGTTTATCTTGGTACATGTGCAGAAGAGAGCCTGAGACTGCTATCCTTAGAAAGTTCTGGTTGCAAAATTGTTCCTGGGCTGGTGTCTAGCAACTTGACTGGCAAATAGCTCCCTACAATGACATAAAACTTTCTCTAAATGGTAAATGAGGCTCACTGTGGGTTCATGCTAAGCACCTGCTTTCCTCAGAAGTCTGCAATTTTGGCTCATGCTATGCAAAGGGTGCCCATGTGACCAGTCTCCAGGAAAATCCCAGGCACCAAGTCTCTAACAAGCTTTCTTAGTGGATAACATTGCACACACATTGTTACAGCTCTTTGAATGATGAAATTAAGCACTTGCATTCTTTGTGACTCTGCTGGGAGAAGGCTCTTGGTATAATAGCTTGTGTCTTATTTCCTCTGAACTTTACCCTGTGTGCTGGTCCCTTTAGCTGAGTTTGGCTTTCTATCCTTTCACTATAATAAATCTTTGCCATGAGTGTGACTATAGGCTGAGCCTTATGAGTCCTTATAGGGAATCATCAAACTTGGGGTTCCCTAACACAGTAAATTATTGGGGAATTATCTTCCTATTACCTACATATTTCCTATGAAGAAACATTGGGCATGGATTACTGATATAGTAATGCATGAGAGTAATGATCTTGTCATGTAATTTTGGTGAGGATTACTTACAACAATTTCAAGTATACAGGAGTATTTTAGTGTTAGTGTGTCTTAGTGTATCTTAATATACTTAGCATAAATTCGCCAGAGTCACCTGAAGATCACAAGACATTATAATTTTGCATGTGACCATCTTCCAGAAGTATAAAAATTAAAAAAAAAAATCACTATCTTAAGTCCTACTCTGTTTTCATTAAATTTTCTTTGTTACTTGCATTCATATTCTTCACGTTATATTTGGACCACAAAACTTTTCCATGTGGAAGCTCTAGTATTTAAAATATTTTAAACACGAGGCTAAAACACCTCATGGAAATGATGGTGAAATGAACATGATACAGGAAACTGCTGTAAAGCTGTTTCATGTTAAAAGCTCTTAGCTAGATGGAATGGCATCAATAATGTTATCGACCATAACTGACTCCCAGATTTGAATTGTGATTATGGAAATGGCAGCATCCTTTCATTTAAGTAATTACTAAGCCTCTTAGAGCATCTTATGTGTGCAGGGTCCAAAATTCTTATTACCTTCTGAAGTCTTTATTACCCTGCACAAATTTAGCACTCACTCTCTAATGCTCTGCCTTATCAAATTCTCATAAAATATCAATAGCATGCCCTGAAGGAAGGTCTACTTTTACTTTTCCTCTGGAGTCATAACTGCATTCTTTAATCTCTGGTTATTTTTAGGTTGAAGCACACAGGCTACTCCTTAAGTGTATTCTTCACACCACCTCACTTATTCCCCATGATTGAATAGACTGTGTGTGTGTGTATTCCTACTAAGAATGTCCTTGAGTAAGGGTAAAGACTAACTGTGAATATCACTTCAAACTTTACCTCACATAATTTTCTAATTCATTCCTAAAGCGCTTCTGAGTCTTTAAAATGAAAGCTACATATTTACTAAGGGCTCATTACTTGCCTGGTACTGTTTTAAATCAGTTTAACACACTAACTCATTTAACTCTCACAGTAGCTTGTGAGGTAGGGCCTACTACTATCTTCATTACCTTGTTGGGGACTCAAGAGACTGAGGTGTTAAGCTACTGGCCCAAGGTCACACAGCTACTCAGAGGCAGAACCGGGGAAGGGTGGGCAATCTGATCCCAAAGCCTGAGCTCTTAATTTCTGCCATGTATTGCCACTGAGTATACCTTGGTGATTTTTATATTCACCCCCACAGTCATGACTGGCTCCTTCCAGCCACATTTGGTTCCTTTCTGCAGCTGAATGTTGCTCTAGTTTCGTCCTTCATGTGTACTCATCGGGCAATGCTCTTCACTTATGCTCTCTCTTCTGGAAAAGCTTTCACAGTCTGATAGGCAGCCTGGGAAACGCCACGCAGGCAGCATGGGAACAGTTTTTGCCCATGGGGCTCAGGCTGGGAACAAAGTGTGAAAGATCATTTCTGATATCATTACTTCCAATGCTTTAGACTCCTTGCCCTAATGTGAAGAAGGAGAACTACAACAAACATCTAGGTTTCTACCACCAAACAACGCAGTTCGGGAAGAAATCTGTCAAAACCGGACCTGGCTTTGCCTGCTTAGTATTGAATGTATATTCAGACTTTAGGACGTGTCAGACAGTCTTAAATAAAAGCCGTCAATTTTGAGTGGATGGATTAAGAACATTTTCCCTTCCAGTGAAATCATGTAATCCTCATTAAAATGTTATCTTATGGTTCAAATGATTTGCAAGCATTATATTCTCTGAATCCAAAAAGCCTGAAATTGTGTAGATGAATAAAATTCCTCCAGCGACTGCATGTTTTCTCAACAAAAATCTCCCCAGCTTATCAGTATAGAACCCTATTAATCTTTTTGTAGTTGTCACCTTCTGCTTACTTCTCAGTCATTTCACACTTGCTCATTCCCAGCCTCCCGTTCTCGATCTCAGAAACAGAAGGTATTTCCAAGTCCCAAGTGTTTGCCGTACACGATCATCACTTTCTTCATTCTCTCTCTTTCTGTATATGTACATCCAGAATGTGAAGCTGATGACAAATTGTCTTTAGGTTTTTCAATCATAGTTTTTTTCTTGTAAATGACCACTATTTAAAAAATTTTTCTCTCATCTTTCCTAAGTAGGTCTCCACGTTTCTTTTCCAAACATTAATCCTAAAAATAAATTAAAGAAAGCCTGACAGAAAAAAAAAAAAACAAATTTAAGCTAATGATTAGACCACTAATGCTATACTTTCTTTACCCAAGTGGCACCGGTGATAAAGAATCCACCTACCACTTTAAGAGACACAAGAGATGTGAGTTTGATTCCTGGGTCAGGAAAATACCCTGCAGTGTTTTTGCCTGGAAAATTCCATGGGCAGAGAAGCAGTGCGGGCTACAGCTCAAGGGGTTGCAAAGAGCTGGACACGACTGAGTGGCAGCACATCGAGACCACTAACCCTGTCCATCCTTCAGGTAAATTACTTTTTAAAATGAAGTTCAGTTATAGCTAGTTCTCAGTTGCTGTTGAAATGCAGGTTCTCTTGGAAATATTTAGAAAGATTTATACCTTATGTGGTTGACTTCAGTTTTTATAAGGTTGAAGGATTACATGGGAAAAAAATGGTGGAATCTGTATTTCATACAATTTTTGTGATTCAGATTCCACTCACATTTACTGAATATCTATAACAACAAATAATTATATAGATAGGGGGTAAGAAGATAAATACTTAGAAAATACTATAGACAGATGGCTGGCTGGCTGGACTTGGCACTTGTTACATGTATATCAGGGGCTATTTATTTCCAATTCTCATTTCTTACCCTGAGCTCTACCACGTCTCACTATGTTCATGGCCTTACATTCAGTTCCCTGGGTAATCTATATTGGGGCAAAAGCATACTAATTTGTTTCTCAGTTTCCACTCTCCTTTTCTACAACCAATTCTAAAATGGCAGAAAACATGATCTTAATATTGCAATCTTATTATTTCCCTGACTTAAATCTTTCAGTGGTTTTCCATCATGATCAGAATAAAATCCAAATTTCTTATTATCCTTCAACGTCTGGTCTCCGCTTACCTCTCCCTCATTATCTCCTATTGCTAATTGTCTTGCCCATCCTGCTTGAGGCAAATAACCTTACAATATACCAAGCCCTTTCTCCTAAGCTTTTCACTAGCCCTCTTTTCTGCCCAGAAAACAGTCCCCCTAGCCCTTTGCCTGACCAACATCTTCCCAACGTCCACATCTCTACCGAAATGTTATCTACTTGGAGATGTGTTCTTTAACCATCCTATTTAAATTAGGTATCATCACCCCTTTCCTGTACTCTGTCTTATTTTCATAAAATAACCCCTTATCTGAAATTATCCTATTTATATTTATATGTTTAATGTTTCTTCTCTCAATAAAATGTAAGCTTCATGAGACAAGATCTGTCTGTTCTACTTACTTCCATGTTCCCAGTGCCTAGCATGGGATTGCTGCTTAGTAGGAGCTTGAATGGGTCTTCCCAGGTGAGTAAGGGCTAAAGAACCCACCTGCAAATGCAGAAGACACAGGAGACATGAGTTGGATCCCTGGGTTGGGAAGATCCCCTGGAGGAGAAAATGACAACCCACTCCAGTATTCTTGCATGGAGAATCCCATGAGCAGAGAAGCCTGGGGAATACAACAGTCCATAGGGTTGCAAAGAGCCATATACAACTGAGTGTGCATGCACTAGGAGCCTGAATAATAATGTATTGAATAAGTGAATAAATCATATCAGGTAATCTACACAATCACCTTGTAAGATGAGTGGCTCATCACTGAAATTTCAGGCCCGTAAAAGTCTCTCTCTAAAGTTTTATCTGGTAAAATCCTTGCCTCTTGACACAATTTCTTGGTTCATACCTCTCAAAAGTTTCTTCACAGCAAGGTGACAGTTGGATTGATGTTCAAATTAAACTAAATCAATCAATACAGTCCTAACTCACTTTAAAACGAAGTTAACGTTCTACATGCCTCTGAGATCAAACTGCATGAGGACAAAGACTCAAAGATTTATTACTGCCAATGCAGAATAAGAGCAACACGAGAACCGTAAACTAACTGGACGTAATTTCAGTTGTGCTGTTCTCTAGAGCCCTTTCCTAAAGAAGAAACTAAATGAGAAGAAAATGTAAGTGAAAAGGAGAAGCCTTCATGTGGGACACAAAGCAAGTGTAGTCAAAAATGTAGGCAGATGCCAATCAATTCTGGAGAATTTCAGAGCCTGGAGACTACCGGCACTCAGGTAAGAAGGTGGGTTGTTACTACAAGAATAGAGAACTATGTTGCCTAGAGAAAGGATGCTGTTACAGCTTCTGGATTTATGCATGATACCAGTTATTCACTTCAGAAGTTTTGGTGAAACTTTGTATCAAGTCTCTGAGTTAAAATCAGGGCTTCCCAGGTGTTCACTGGTAAAGAATCTGCCTGCCAATGCAGTAGATACAGAAGTGGGTTTGATCCCTGGGTTGGGAAGGTCCCTTGAAGCAGAAAATGGAAACCCACTACCCTATTCTTGCCTGGAAAATTCTATGGCCAGAGAAGCCTGGTGGTCTACAGTCCATGGGGTCACAAAGAGTCACACACAACTGAGCAACTGAGCAAAGTTAAAATCACAGATAGGTGTTCATTTAATTCACTATTCTTATAAATATCTGTGATGAAAATCTTGGCTTTAATTGACTTATTCCTATGGTTGTGAGAAAGCAACAATTCTCGGTTCTCTTCATAGTAATTGTTACTTGGTAGTATTACTCTCATTAAGAAAGTAGAGACTTCATGAAGGAGAGGTTATATGACATACCACAGACATCCAAAATCCCAATTCTGGTGAAAAACTGCATTTAAAGGTTTACTCTTAAGAAATTTTAATCATTATTAATATCAATAACTATTCAACACCAATTCTGTGGAATGATTGAGGATGGAAAAAATCTATAACACAATTTGTCAGGAATACTGTACTCTCTGAAAAAGCAGAATATGTATGATTAACCAATCATTCATTCTTGCTTCCTAACAGACCCTGATTTCTATCGGTGAGATGATATATCCAGCTACTTTCTAACTCAATAAGCTGCCTGTCTGTCATTATTTCTAATGGTTTGTTGTTCAGTTTTGTTTTTGTTAGATTCCTGATGTTCCTTTTAGATTGCTGCTGCTGCTGCTGCTAAGTTGCTTCAGTCGTGTCCCACTCTGTGCGACCCCATAGACGGCAGCCCACCAGGCTCCCCTGTCCCTGGGATTCTCCAGGCAAGAACACTGGACTGGGTTGCCATTTCCTTCTCCAATGCATGAAAGTGAAAAGTGAAAGTGAAGTCGCTCAGTCGTGTCCGACTCTTAGCGACCCCATGGACTGCAGCCTACCAGGCTCCTCCATCCATGGGATTTTCCAGGCAAGAGTACTGGAGTGGGATGCCACTGCCTTCTCCATCCTTTTAGCTTAGGCTACCTAAAGTCAGTTTCTGCTGTTTACAATGAAAGAATCCTAACTAATTTTTAAACTGAGTCTACCAAAGGCTCAGAATTAGAGCATGCTTATCTTTTACCCATGGAGATAAATTTCACTTTAAGAAATACTTACAGGTACAGAATAATGAAAAGATCTCTTTAGTATTTTTATTCAGAAAAGAAAGGTGCGTTAACCAAGAGTCTTAGTGTTATTAATGATATGTAACTTCCTTGGTAGCTTAAAGAATCCTCCTACAATGCACAAGACCTGGGTTCAATCCATGTTTTGGGAAGAAACCCTGGAGGAGGGCATGGCAACCCACTCCAGTATTCTTGCCTGGAGAATCCCGTGGACATAGGAGCCTGGCGGGCTACAGCCAGACACGACTGAGTGACTAAGCATAGCACACAGTAAGCAACACAGCGTAACTTCCAGTCTTCATTTGAGATTTCTGAAGTTGCCAAGTGAGTTTAAGAGCTTCCAGAAACCAAAAAAGTCCTGTAAAAGAACCTGGCTCTTTACATACCCATGACAAAGAATGGATGGAGAAAACAGCTATGGAATTTCACTTTCAACAAAGAGAGCTCTGCCTTTCTCCATGGGTCTGAGGCCTTGATGGGAAGCTTTCCAGATTGGGGAGGAGCCAGATCTTTGCTGCAAGAATGCAGGGTCCACTGCAAATACTGAAGTTGGTGTGGCTTATGGTAAGATGAGGATGACACCTTCCTATGAGGCCGCCACAGAAGAAAAACTTCAGCAGAGAAGGCTGGCCACGACACTGTAATGAGGGAAAAACTGGCAATAGTTTTTGTTTCAACTGGTTAAGTTGGGGTCAGAAGCTAATGTGTTTGCTATAATTGCTCATTTGGTTAAGTGGACAGTGATTTCTGTCCCACATATAGCTGTTAGAGTATTTCAGTACTACAAGTAAGCAGTAATATAGAATAGCCACTATTAAAGACCTCAAGGAAACATCAGAGATCTACCCACTTATAATAATTCAAAGACAGTTATTTACAGTCTTGCCTTGAGGCAACTAAAATTCCTGATTCTTTAGACACTGGAAAGACCGTAATTCTATTATTTCAATGTCAAGGACCATGAGGAACTGAAGCCTCACTTTGTATCATTTAGAACTTGGCAAGCACTCATGTTCATCTACACTGGGAAATCGCTTCTTTGGACCTTCTCTGATGCAGGTGATGAGTCCTGTGTGATTAATCCTTAGTGAACTAAACATGACCTTCTCCATTGGCCATGGCTCAGACCCACCATGTTCCCAGTGAACCTTCTCTTATTTGCTTTACCACAAATCCTGATAAGCAGACCTTTACTTGACAACGGAAGTTTACATCATAGATTTTAATTATACAATAATGTATTTTAAGTAACAAATAGAGATTTGAGAAACAATACAACCCTGATGTATTTTCTTTTCCCTTTGTCTCATTACGTGAAACAAGTGCAAACTAATTATTCTGCTTCAGTATGAAGACATTCAATTCCATTTGAGATATGAAATATTTTGGAAAAAAAATAAATGAATCTGATATCTATCTTCTTATTTGAAAAATAGCAAGGTATAGTCAGACTTTCCTCTCTTATCCATAGTTAATTTCCCTAAACTTTTTAGTTTGTCTCATTATTAGGACTTAGGTCATTGAAGTTGGGCTTTCTGGGTGGGGCTAATGGTAAAGAACCCATCTGCAATGTAGGAGACCCGGGTGCAAGCCCTGGGTTGGGAAGATCCCCCGGAAAAGGGCATGGCAATCCACTCCAGTACTCTTGCCTGGAGAATCACATGGTCAGAGGAGCCTGGCTGGCTACAGTTCATAGAATCACAAAGAGCTGGACATGACTGAAGCAGCTTAGCATGCATGCATGCAGGGCATTGAAGGAGAGAGCAGGATCAGTTAAAAGTGAGTTTAAGAAAAAGTGAATATTGAGAACCAGTGAGTCCTTTACTAGCATATCCTTATAATCATAATCATAATTACACTTAATTGTATCCTGATTTACAATTCACCAGGAGCTCTGATACGATTTCATCCTATACTCCATTTGGAAGAGGAGTGAATGCAGTCCTTTCATTTTTTTTTTTATTTTCTCATAATCAATACAAAAATGGTTAAAAATAGCAAGAGAGTAAAAATATACCAGCATATGGAAAATGGGTAGGTTTGTTTGTTTTGTTTCCTTAAATTACAGTTTATAAGCATTTCAGATTCACCACACATACACTCACATTTGTTAGTTCTCATTACAGTAGCTATTATGCTAATGGATAAACAGATGGGAACATAACACGGGGCTTCTAAAACCTGCTTTCTTTGGTTGTTCCTTCTGTGATTCTAGCTGTGCTGAGTTTAAGAAATGAGAATGTTAGGAAACTATTTATTTCACTGATACTGGGAAGAAGTAGCTAACATTTATTGAGTGCCTATTTTGTAGCAAACAGTGCCTGAAATTTTTCCATTTGCTGCTTGATTTTATCTTCACCAGAAATGTTGAGGTAGACATTATTTCTGTGTTAGCTCCAAGGGAACTGAGCCACAGAGGTTACCTAGCTTAATGAAGACTACCCAGCTCTTCTCAATGGCACCAGGCCCCAAATTCAAATATGTTTGACTCTGTGCTCTTTCTACCGCTTGCTAAACATCTTTTTAAAAATAAAGTATCCCTGAAGGCAGAAGAGAATGAATACACACCCCTAGGGAGTCTGCGGGTCTAGTTCAAAGGGAATCACAGCAAGTGTGAAATTTCTTTGAAGTTTCATCTTTTATCTTTAACATGCATACAGTCTACTCCATAATATATCTATATTTGTTTTAATACAAAATATGTTTGTTTTCCCAAATCTTTAAGTGAAACTCAAGCCCCAGAAATATGCATTGTGTTTATCCTGTGGCTTTCTATATGCCTCCTGGGTATTCTGGTTTAAGAAGCCTGGCCCTTCATGACACGACCTCTAAAAAATTAAGCACACAATTTTATCCCTATTGATTTTAATGTGAAATCTCAGTTTCCCACATTGGTTCTTTACAGGAAGTCACCTTTTAAAATGTCCTTTTGACACTTCCACAGTACTCTGTACCTCCCTTTCAGAGCATTCATTATATTTATAATTATTTGCTCAAAGTCTGCCTCATAAACTATAAATTCCAAGAAGTAGGGAATCTTGGTGTTGGTTATTTCTATATCCCCATCATCTACTCCGGTACTTAGGGAACAGTGACACCAAATATACTTTAGCTAAATAAATAATTGGAACATTTTACGAGCACAATCTTTACATATAGAGTCAGAGTAAGGAATGGGAGAGGTGAGATAACCTTGCCTCAGTGCTCTAGGACTTACTCAATGGATTTGATATTCAGGCACATGCTGGAGGTTCAAGAGCTGTGACTTCTAATTCTGATACAGATTTGATTTATTCAGTGGTTCTAGATATAGGACATAATACAAAAATTAAATAGTAATGAGAAGGTGGTAAACTTCTCACAGTTTTCACATCCTTACCTGGAATGCACATATGACCAGGTGTTTCAAAGCACAGGTGCTCACCCCACGGGGGTTGTGCAAGCAACCCCCCTCTGAAGAAGAAACTCCTGGCTTCCCACACAACCAAAATTACAACAATCTAGAACCAGTGTATATGCCATCAACCAGTGTACATGCCATGATCCAGTGTATATGCCATGATCCAGTGTATATGCCATGAACCAGTGAACATGCCATGATCCAGTGTATATGCCATGATCCAGTGTACATGCCATGATCCAGTGTATATGCCATGAACCAGTATACATGCCATGATCCAGTGTATATGCCATGAACCAGTGAACATGCCATGATCCAGTGTATATGCCATCAACCAGTGCACATGCCATGATCCAGTGTACATGCCATGATCCAGTGTACATGCCATGATCCAGTGTATATGTCATGATCCAGTGTATATGCCATGATCCAGTGTACATGCCATGATCCAGTGTATATGCCATGATCCAGTGTATATGCCATCAACCAGTGCACATGCCATGATCCAGTGTACATGCCATGATCCAGTGTACATGCCATGATCCAGTGTATATGTCATGATCCAGTGTATATGCCATGATCCAGTGTACATGCCATGATCCAGTGTATATGCCATGATCCAGTGTATATGCCATCAACCAGTGCACATGCCATGATCCAGTGTACATGCCATGATCCAGTGTACATGCCATGATCCAGTGTATATGCCAAACAGGTTTAGCAGATGACTGACTAGACAATTCAGTTCAGCTCAGTCGCTCAGTTGTGTCCGACCCTTTGCAACCCCATAGACTGCAACACACCAGGCCTCCCTGTCCATCACCAACTTCTGGAGCTTACTCAAACTCATGTCCATCAAGTCGGTGATGCCATTCAACTATTTCATCCTCTGTTGTCCCCTTCTCCTCCTAGCCTCAATCTTTCCCAGCATCAGGGTCTTTTCAAATGAGTCAGCTTTTTGCATCAGGTGACCAAAGTACTGGAGTTTCAGTTTCAACATCAGTCCTTCCAGTGAATATTCAGGACTGATTTCCTTAATGACAGAAATGATCAGATTATGTCTGAAAAAGAGCCAAGTGTGGTGTGTACATAAAAAGAGACATGCTGCTACTGCTGCTGCTAAGTCGCTTCAGTCGTGTCCGACTCTGTGCGACCCCATAGACGGCAGCCCACCAGGCTCCCCTGTCCCTGGGATTCTCCAGGCAAGAACACTGGAGTGGGTTACCATTTCCTTCTCCAATGCATGAAAATGAAAAGTGAAACTGAAGTCGCTTAGTCGTGTCCGACTCCTAGCGACCCCGTGGACTACAGCCTACCAGGCTCCTCCATCCATGGGATTTTCCAGGCAAGAGTACTGGAGTGAGGTACCATTAAAAAGAGACATACTCTTAATAAAAAACAAACACAGAAAGCTTTGTGTATTTGCTTTCTGTGGCTTCTTAACAAATTGCCTTAAACTTAGTGTGCTTAAAACATCACACATCTTTTATCTCACAGTTTCTGCAGGAAAGTCTGGACATTTTTTAATTGGTTCCTCATATCAGGGTCTCACAAGCATGTCCAATCAAGGAAGATCCACTTTCAAGCTCAATTTAGTCACTGACAGAATTCATTTCCTTGTGACTGTGTGACTGAGGGCTCTGGCTTCTTTCCGGCTATGGCTGGAGCCACTCTCAGATGCTAGGAGCCACCCACAGTTCCTTGCCCTGTGGACCTCTCCACAGGCAGTTCACATCATGGCTACTGGCTTATTCGAGGGCATCAGGAGAATCTTTCTAGTCAGACAGCAGCAATCACAGGCATGACAGCCTATCACTTTTGTCATACTCTATTGAATAGAAGCAAGTCACAAGTTTCTCTGGCACCTGAGGGGAAAGAATCACACACCACTGTAGATCATTGGGGGTCACCTTCGGATGTCTCTGCCACACTTGGAAATAAAAAGTCATAAAGTCACAAGAATTACATGCAGACCATAGTAAGCCATACTGAGGGAAACTCATGATTTATCAGAGAGCATATGAATGGAAGTGCTTCCCAGGTGGTGCTAGTGGTAAAGGGCCTGCCTGCCAGTGCAGGAGATGTAAGAGGCAAGGGTTTGATCCCTGGGTCAGGAAGTTCCCCTGGAGGAGAGCCTGGCAACCCACTCCAGTATTCATTCCTGGAGAATCCCATGGACAGAAGAGCCTCGCTGGCTACAGTCCATAGGGTCCCAAAGAATTGGACACGACTTTGCCAACAAAGGTCCGTCTAGTCAAGGCTATGGTTTTTCCAGTGGTCATGTATGGATGTGAAAGTTGGACTGTGAAGAAAGCTGAACACCAAAGAATTAATGCTTTGGAACTGTGGTGTTGGAGAAGACTCTTGAGAGTCCCTTGGACTGCAAGGAGATCCAACCAGTCCATTCTGAAGGATATCAGTCCTGGGTGTTCTTTGGAAGGAATGATGCTAAAGCCGAAACTCCAGTACTTTGGCCACCTCATGCAAAGAGTTGACTCATTGGAAAAGCCTCTGATGCTGGGAGGGATTGGGGGCAGGAGGAGAAGGGGATGACAGAGGATGAGATGGCTGGATGGCATCGCTGACTCAATGGACATGGGTCTGAGTGAACTCCAGGAGTTGGTGATGGACAGGGAGGCCTGGCGTGCTGCAATTCATGGTGTCGCAAAGAGTCAGACACGACTGAGTGACTGAACTGAACTGAACTGAAGCGACTCAGCATACATGCACATAAAAACAAAAATCATAGGTTATACGCTTGATGAAGATATAGTATTTAGTTAAACGTCTGCCTAATACCCAAAGTGATAAGAATTATCCAGAGTCAATTGAAAACAAAAAACAGAAAAAAGTGGCAATTACTGTAAAAAATGACCATTTTAATTCAAAAGGGGGAAAATAATTGAAAGAGATAGACTGAAGCCTCCAAATATTAAAAAAATTAGATTTTAATAGAGCCAGAGATATAGCTAAGGAGTTTACTTATTTTTATAAAGAGGAGGAACTGGAAATCAAAACCAAAACCAAAAATGTAATTTTCTATCAGGCAAATATGTTTATATAGAAAGCTGCTTAGTAAACTATATATAGCTCACGTTCCAAAATGTGGGTTTGTTTGGCTGTTTTCAGTTAACCTTTTTGCTTCTTTTGCTTTTTTAATATCCAAACACATTCTAGGTGGTGTTAGACATACATACAAACTTACACTCGCAGAACAGAATGTGGATTTTACAGCAGGCTATGGTCCACTGGAAAAGGGAATGGCAAACCACTTCAGTATTTTTGCCTTGAGAACCCCATGAACAGTATGAAAAGGTAAAATGATAGGATACTGAAAGAGAAACTTCCCAGGTCAGTAGGTGCCCAATATGCTACTGGAGATCAGTGGAGAAATAACTCCAGAAACAATGAAGGGATGGAGCCAAAGCAAAAAGAATACCCAGCTGTGGATGTGACTGGTGATAGAAGCAAGGTCCGATGCTGTAAAGAGCAATATTGCATAGGAATCTGGAATGTCAGGTCCGTGAATCAAGGCAAATTGGAAGTGGTCAAACAAGAGATGGCAAGGGTGAATGTTGACATTCTAGGAATCAGCGAACTCAAATGGACTGGAATGGGTGAATTTAACTCAGATGACCATTATATCTACTACTGAGGGCAGGAATCCCTCAGAAGAAATGGAGTGGCCATCATGGTCAACAAAAGAGTCCGAAATGCAGTACTTGGATGTAATCTCAAAAATGACAGAATGATCTCTGTTCGTTTCCAAGGCAAACCATTCAATATCACAGTAATCCAAGTCTATGCCCCAACCAGTAATGCTGAAGAAGCTGAAGTTGAACGGTTCTATGAAGACCTACAAGACCTTTTAGAACTAACACCCAAAAAAGATGTCCTTTTCATTATAGGGGACTGGAATGCAAAAGTAGGAAGTCAAGAAACACCTGGAGTAACAGGAAAATTTGGCCTTGGAATACAGAATGAAGCAGGGCAAAGACTGATAGAGTTTTGCCAAGAAAATGCACTGGTCATAACAAACACCCTCTTCCAACAACACAGGAGAAGACTCTACACATGGACATCACCAGATGGTCAACACTGAAATCGGATTGATTATATTCTTTGCAGCCAAAGATGGAGAAGCTCTATACAGTCAGCAAAAACAAGACCAGGAGCTGACTGTGGCTCAGGTCATGAACTCCTTATTGCCAAATTCAGACTTAAATTGAATAAAGTAGGGAAAACCACTACACCATTCAGGTATGACATAAATCAAATCCCTTATGATTATACAGTGGAAGTGAGAAATAGATTTAAGGGCCTATATCTGACAGAGTGCCTGATGAACTATGGAATGAGGTTCGTGACACTGTACAGGAGACAGGGATCAAAACCATTCCCATAGAAAAGAAATGCAAAAAAGCAAAATGGCTGTCTGGGGAGGCCTTACAAATAGCTGTGAAAAGAAGAGAAGCAAAAAGCAAAGGAGAAAAGGAAAGCTATAAACATCTGAATGCAGAGTTCCAAAGAATAGCAAGAAGAGATAAGAAAGCCTTCTTTAGCAATCAATGCAAAGAAATAGAGGAAAACAACAGAATGGGAAAGACTAGGGATCTCTTCAAGAAAATCAGAGATACCAAAGGAACATTTCATGCAAAGATGAGCTCGATAAAGGACAGAAATGGTATGGACCTAACAGAAGCAGAAGATATTAAGAAGAGATGGCAAGAA
>NW_011495084.1:13041576-13046985 GCF_000754665.1 Bison bison bison | reverse complement strand
ATGAACAAAGCTAGTGGAGGTGATGGAATTCCAGTTGAGCTATTTCAAATCCTGAAAGATGATACTGTGAAAGTGCTACACTCAATATGCCAGCAAATTTGGAAAACTCAGCAGTGGCCACAGGACTGGAAAAGGTCAGTTTTCATTCCAATCCCAAAGAAAGGCAATGCCAAAGAATGCTCAAACTACTTAACAATTGCACTCATCTCACACAATAGTAAAGTAATGCTCAAAATTCTCCAAGCCAGGCTTCAGCAATATGTGAACCGTGAACTTCCTGATGTTCAAGCTGGTTTTAGAAAAGGCAGAGGAACCAGAGATCAAATTGCCAACATCTGCTGGATCATGGAAAAAGCAAGAGAGCTCCAGAAAAACATCTATTTCTGCTTTATTGACTATGCCAAAGCCTTTGACTGTGTGGATCACAATAAACTGTAGGAAATTCTGAGAGATGGGAATACCAGACCACCTGATCTGCCTCTTGAGAAATCTGTATGCAGGTCAAGAAGCAACAGTTAGAACTGGACATGGAACAACAGACTGGTTACAAGTAGGAAAAGGAGTATGTCAAGGCTGTATATTATCACCCTGTTTATTTAACTTATATGCAGAGTACATCATGAGAAATGCTGGACTGGAGGAAACACAAGCTGGAATCAAGATTGCCAGGAGAAATATCAATAACCTCAGATATGCAGATGACACCACCCTTATGGTAGAAAGTGAAGAGGAACTCAAAAGCCTCTTTTTTTTAAATTTAATTTAATTTAATTTTTAAACTTTACATAATTGTATTAGTTTTGCCAAATATCAAAATGAATCCGCCACAGGTATACATGTGTTCCCCATCCTGAACCCTCTTCCCTCCTCCCTCCCCATACCATCCCTCTGGGTCGTCCAAGTGCACTAGCCCCAAGCATCCAGTATCGTGCATCGAACCTGGACTGGCATCTCGTTTCTTACATGATATTATACGTGTTTCAATGTCATTCTCCCAAATCTTCCCACCCTCTCCCTCTCCCAGAGTCCATAAGACCGTTCTTTACATCAGTGTCTCTTTTGCTGTCTCATACACCAGGTTATTGTTACCATCTTTCTAAATTCCATATATATGCATTCAAAAGCCTCTTGATGAAAGTGAATGTGGAGAGTTTTGAAGAAGTTGGCTTAAAGCTCAACATTCAGAAAACGAAGACCATGGCATCCGGTCCCACCACTTCATGGGAAATAGATGGGGAAACATTGGAAACAGTGTCAGATTTTATTTTTTCTGGGCTCCAAAATCACTACAGATGGTGACTGCAGAAGGTAAGTTATGACCAACCTAGATAGCATATTCAAAAGCAGAGACATTACTTTGCCACCAAAGGTTCGTCTAGTCAAGGCTATGGTTTTTCCTGTGGTCATGTATGGATGTGAGAGTTGGACTGTGAAGAAGGCTGAGCACCGAAGAATTGATGCTTTTGAACTGTGGTGTTGGAGAAAACTCTTGAGAGTCCCTTGGACTGCAAGGAGATCCAACCAGTCCATTCTGAAGGAGATCAGCCCTGGGATTTCTTTGAAAGGAGTGATGCTAAAGCTGAAACTCCAGTACTTTGGCCACCTCATGCGAAGAGTTGAGTCATTGGAAAAGACTCTGATGCTGGGAGGGATTGGGGGTAGGAGGAGAAGGGGATGACAGAGGATGAGATGGCTGGATGGCACCACTGACTCGATGGACGTGAGTCTGAGTGAACTCCGGGAGTTGGTGATGGACAGGGAGTCCTGGCATGCTGCGATTTATCGGGTCACAAAGAGTCGGACATGACTGAGTGACTGATCTGCTCTGATCTGAATGCTCTGGGAAGCCCCAGTGGGCTCTATTTTTATCTGGAGCTGACCCCAAACAGTATGCCCCTCCTCGTTTTCCCTTCAGAGCAAAGTTCCCAGAAGGCTTGTCTATGTCTGCTTTGGCCAATGCTTATCTCATTCTTTGTTGAGCCCATGTCAGACAGGCCTTTACTCCATGAATGCAGGCAAACTGTTTGGTCCAAGATGCTAACGACAACCTCCATTTTGCTAATCTAATGTCAGTCGTCAACTCATCTTACTAGATCTATCAGCAGTATTCAATACCCTTGATTACTCCCTTCTTCTCAAAACAGGAGTCGCTTGGTGTCTAGGACACACACAGGGGTTTTCTTCCCAGTTACGTCACTGGTCAGTCCTCCTCACTCTCCTCTGCTGGACTCTCCTCCTCCTTTAATCAAACTCGCCCTGTCCATGTGCCACCCAGGACTTAATCCCTTGACATTTCCTTTATCTGTATGCACTACATGATGAGCTCATTCATTCTGACAAGCTGGTGACTCTTGGATTGAGACCTCTGGGCCCCAACAGTGGCCTCATTCTCTGATCCACATTTCAAATGACACAGATGCTCATCATTTAATTTCTTGCTCCCATATGTGCTTGCACTGTCCCCTCTAACTGAAAGGTTCTAGCCATTTCCCGGACTAATGTGTAGGACTAATGTATATTTCGAAAGTTGTTTAGTAAACTATATATAGTTTATATTTCAAAATGTGGGTTTGTTCAGTTTTCAGTTAACTTTTTTGCCTTTTTTTTTTAAATATCCAAACACATTCTAGGTGGTGTTAGACATAAACAAAAACTTACACTTGCAAAACAGAGTGTGGATTTAGAGCAGGGAAATGCTCTGGAAAGCCCCAAGGGGCTTTATTTCTATCTGGAGCTGACCCCAAAGAGGTCAGAAAAGAGCTGACCTCTTTTCTCCATGGTGTCTATGAGTCTCCTTCTGCCTTAGGTGCCTTGTTATGGTTTGAATTGTGTTCCTCTAAAATTCTTTTGTTGCAACCCTGTCTCCCACTAGGTTTATAAGGAGAAGGATAGGGTTTATAAGGAGAGACTGAGGTCATAGGGTGAAGCTCTAACACAGCAGGACTGTAGTGTTTATAAGAAGAGGAAGAAAGGCCTGAAGTCTCTCTCTCTCTATCTATCTCTATCTCTCTCCCTCATGTGAGGACACACAGAGAAGTCAGCAGGCTGCAAGTCAGGAAGAGAATCTGAACTCTGCCAGAACCTGGGTCTTGGATTTTTCCAGCCTCTAGAGCTGTGACAAAATTAGTTTTTGTTGTTTAATCCATCCAGCCTATAGTATTTTGTTTGCGGTGGTCTGAGTTGACTAACGCACACCTTTGCAGGGCTCTGATGGCGTTCTTTCTTTTATTCTATCATAACCTTCCCCAGTGCATTATAACTGCTTGTTTACTTCTCAGTCTTCCCCAAACAAACTCTGACATATTTGAGTTCAAGACACATTTTATTCATTTTTGTTTTCCAGCAGTCAGAGTAGCTACATACTTCTGCCAATGAATTGACTTAAATACCAGACCTAGGAGAGAGAGTTTCATGAAAGCTTATGCCTGACTTAAAGTCTTACCCAGAACTTCTGTGTAGAAAGTTAATTCCTACACAGAAGTAGGCCTTAGTAAAACCAATGAACAGGATGTTTTCTCCTTCTTCTTTTGTTTTTCGTATTTGCTAATAATTTCAATTAACTCCCACTTAAGAACCCAGAGTTTTGGCCTGAAATGAATACAGAAGGAAATTTTCTCTGGAAGAAAGGTAAAGGGCGACTCTTACCAATTAAGCTTATTAAAGATATGATTTTGAGTAAGTAGGTATCCTAATGACCCCTTTCAGAATTAGGAGTTTCAAATTATTTTCTCATAGAGAAGAATTCAGACATTTATTTATTCTGCCATTCATGAATTTAACACATAAGCACCATGTCCCAGACAATAAGCTAAATTTTGAAAATGCAGTATTGAATAAAATGGACACAGCACCTATTCTCAAGGAACTCACAGTAGTTGTTCTGAGTACTTACCTTTTATTTTGGTCACATAAGTTTTGGAGAATATTCAACAAATGTGACTTTGATTGTTAGCACAACTGCTATCAAAATGTCATCCTGGGAATAGTTAGCCAGCAGAGTTAGCTGTTCCCTAAAGTGAGTTTAAGATAATAAACCATTACAAGCACCAGGATGAAGGCGCATCTGCTGCATTCCTTAGTAGAGACATGTCTTTGATCTTTGTATTACTCCTGCATATCACAGCAGCTGGCATACAGGCAGTGTTGACATGCTGTTTGTTGACCTGCCATCCTGTTTCTCATAGCTAGAGAATACACATTCAATTTACAGAACAGTGATGGCAATTTATTTATATATACATTGGAAAGCAATAGTTTTCAGACATAACCGTATTTCATATCTAGAAAAAAGTACCAATCAGAATACATATTCTAGATTTAAGTTAAAACATTTTCGAAGAGGTCAGTTACTAATGTGACTATTCCACACCTGTTTTAGCTGGAGTTAATGAGGGCTTCCATAGTCTTTCTCTACCTAACAGTCAATTACTATAATAACTATTTGTGGGTTGACAAATTAGTGATTTTAGCTCAGTGATTTTTCAGTATCATAGTTATTTAATTATAGGCCTTTGACACTCAACAAGCTTCATGCTAACCTCTGATATTTCAAGACTGAAAGTGTCTTGAATATTTCTTGAATCCATTCCCTTCTTTCTCACATCATTCTTCCTTGATCTAAGCCAGTATTTTTCTGCCAGAGACTAGTGAGCTGCCCTCCTCTGCCTTGGTTCTTCTGCATCTTCAACAACATAGCCAAGGTGACCTTCCAAATGAGCACATATGATTTGAACACTCATCTCCATAAAATCTTCATGGATTTCCACTGCTTAAAAGACACCATCTCAAATGCCTAACATTGTCCACAAAATCATCCCCAAGAAAAAGAAATACAAAAAGGCAAAATGGTTGTCTGAGGAGGCCTTACAAATAGTTATGAAAAGAAGAGAAGCAAAAGGCAAAGGAGAAAAGGAAATACATACCCATTTGAATGCAGAGTTCCAAAAGAATAGCAAGGAGAGATAAGAAAGCATTCCTCAGTGGTTAATGCAAAGAAATAGAGGAAAGCAATAGAATGGGAAAGATTAGAGATCTCAGCAAGAAAATTAGAAATACCAAGGGGACATTTCATGCAAAGATGGGCACAATAAAGGACAGAAATGACATGGATCTAACAGAAGCAGAAGATATTAAGAAGAGGTGGCAAGAATACACAGAAGAACTATATAAAAAAGATCTTCATGACCCAGATAATCATGATGGTGTGATCACTCACCTAGAGCCAGACATCCTGGAATGTGAAGTCAAGTGGGCCTTAGTTCAGTTCAGTTCAGTCGCTCAGTCGTGTCCGACTCTTTGCGACCCCATGAATCGCAGCACGCCAGGCCTCCCTGTCCATCACCAACTCCCAGAGTTCACTCAGACTCACGTCCATCAAGTCAGTGATGCCATCCAGCCATCTCATCCTCT
>NW_011495084.1:13028716-13041145 GCF_000754665.1 Bison bison bison | reverse complement strand
ATAACTTTCCTTCCAAGGAGTAAGCGTCTTTTAATTTCATGGCTGCAGTCACCATCTCCAGTGATTTTGGAGCCCCCCAAAATAAAGTCTAACACTGTTTCCACTGTTTCTCCATCTATTTCCCATGAGGTGATGGGACCGGATGCTATGATCTTCGTTTTCTGAATGTTGAGCTTTATAAAAGCCAACTTTTTCACTCTCCACTTTCACTTTCATCAAGAGGCTTTTGAGTTCCTCTTCACTTTCTGCCATAAGGGTGGTGTCATCTGCATATCTGAGGTTATTGATATTTCTCCCAGCAATCTTGATTCCAGCTTGTCTTTCTTCCAGTCCAGCGTTTCTCATGATGTACTTTGCATGTAAGGTAAATAGGAAGCATCACTATCAACAAAGTTAGTGGATATGATGGAATTCCAGTGGAGCTATTTCAAATCTTGAAAGATGATGCTGTGCAAGTGCTGCACTCAATATGCCAACAAATTTGGAAAACTTGGCAGTGGCCACAGGACTGGAAAAGGTCAGTTTTCATTCCAGTCCCAAAGAAAGGCAATGCCAAAGGATGCTCAAACCACTGCACAGTTGCACTCAACTCACACACTAGTAAAGTAATGCTCAAAATTCTTCAAGCCAGACTTCAATAGTACATGAACTGAGAACGTCAGATGTTCAAGCTGGATTTAGAAAAGGCAGAGGAACCAGAGATCAAATTGCCAACATCTGCTGGATCATCAAAAAAGCAAGAGAATTCCAGAAAAATATCTAGTTCTGCTTTATTGACTATCCCAAAGCCTTTGTGTGGATCATAACAAACTGGAAATTCTTAAAGATATAGGAATACCAGACCACCTGACCTGCCTCTTGAGAAATCTGTATGGAGGCCAAGAAGCAGCAGTTAAAACTGGACAGGGAACAACAGACTGGTTCCAAATAGGAAAAGGAGTATGTCAAGGCTATATATTATCACCCTGCTTTTTTAACTCATATGCAGAGTACATCATGTGAAATGCTGGGCTGGATTATGTACAAGCTGGAATCAAGATTGCTGGGAGAAATATCAACAACCTCAGATACGCAGATGACACTACTCTTATGGCAGAAAGCTAAGAGGAACTAAAGAACCTCTTGATAAAAGTGAAAGAGGAGAGTGAAAAGGTTGGCTTAAAACTCAACATTCAGAAAACTAAGATCATGGCATCTGGTCCCATCACTTCATGGGAAATAGATGGAGAAACAGTGACAGACTTTATTTTTGGGGGCTCCAAAATCACTGCAAATTGTTGCTGCAGCCATGAAATTAAAAGACACTTGCTCCTTGGAAGAAAAGCTGTGACCACCTAGACAGTATCTTAAAAAGCAAGGACATTACTTTGCCAACAAAGGTCTGCCTAATCAAGGTTATGGTTTTTCCAGTAGCCATGTATGGATGTGAGAGTTGGACTATAAAGAAAGCTGAGCACGAAAAAATTGATGCTTTTGAACTGAGGTGTTGGAGAAGACTCTTGAGAGTCCCTCGGACTGCAAGGAGATCCAACCAGTCCATCCTAAAGGAGATCAGTCCTGAATAATCACTGGAAGGACTGATGTTGAAGCTGAAACTCCAATACTGTGGCCACCTGATGGGAAGAACTGACTCTTTGAAAAGACCCTGATACTGGGAAAGTTTGAAGGTGGGTGGAGAAGGGGATGACAGAGGATGAGATGTTGGGTGGCATCACTGACTCAATGGAAATGAGTTTGAGTAAGCTACCGGGAGTTGGTGATGGACAGTGAGGCCTGAAGTGCTGCAGTCTATGGGATCACAAAGAGTTGGACATGACTGAGTGACTAAACTGAACTGTCCACAAAATACTCAGAACTTGGGCTCAGTCTTCTCTATAATCTCTTCCCTAACCCTCTGCTCCCACCTCATTATACCCCCATCAAATATTTTTCTTTTCCTTTAAATTTTCAATTCTTTTATTTCTTAGACTAGGCTAGGCATGTGTGCTCAGTTGAGTCTGACTCCTGCCACCCTATGTACTGTAGCCCACCAGGCTCCTCTGTCTATGGGATTCTGCAGGCAAGGATATTAGAATGGGTTGCCATATCCTTCTCTAGGGGATCTTCCCAACCCAAGAATTGAACCAGTATCTTCTGTGTCTCCTGCATTGGCAGGAGGATTCTTTTACCACTGAGCCACCTGGGAAATGTACTTTATTTCTTAGGAACTTTGCAAATTTCTTTTCCTTTTCTATAAAACACAGTCCATTCTGAGACCATTTCCATCATCAAAGAAAAAATACTTTGTTTTCATATCTTTTAACAGCAGCTTCGGATTATCACCTCTCAGAACAATCTTGTCCCAAAGGACAACCTGGTTCAGAGCATTATTTTTTGTTGAATATTCAGCTGATAAATAAAGAAACAACTGCTTAACATTCCAGTCAAATATATTTTCTAGGTCAGCAGTTATATCAAATGTAATGAATCCCAAATCACTTCTTTCTCTAGGTCCAGTGAAGTGAAACCATTCTGGTTTCTGTTCAGCTAACATGTACTTTGTCTTTAATTTCAGTTCTATTACCATTTCTTTATAATTTTTTCCCATTAACTAAATTGGATCTTGCTATGATATACCTTCATAGTCCTTTCATATTTCCTTCACAGAACTTAATCTTAGATTGCAATTATATAATTTCTTAATGTGTGAACACAAATATTTATCTTCTCTTAAGTAGCTTGGGATCATATCTCTAGTTTCTAGCACAATACTACTCCATGGAAGAGTTTACCTATTTGGTATATGAATGGAGCATCGAGAATCATTGGCACAGAAACAGGAAAGCTATATCCAAAAAGTGGATGAGTACCTCTAGGATATGACAATTGTGAAGAGAAAAGAGGATGGTAGTATGTTTGCTATTCCTAGGATAAAGCAAACATGAATTGATAATAGTAAAAAACATGCTCATTAGCCCGGAGAATCTTAACAATTTTATTCAAGATTTGTGTATAATAAAATTTTTTATTTTTTTTTAATTTTATTTATTTATTTATTAAAAAATAAAATTTTTAAAACAACAAGACTTTGTGACACAAAAGAAATACATAATCATAGATATTAACTTACAACTTATTATACTCAGTACTTAACATTCATGATTGCCAGAAATCTTTTCAATGACCCTGTGAGATAGGTATTGTCTGGCAGATAAACATAATAAAGAACAGTTTAAATGGTAGAGCCAGAGTCTGAAAACCTACACACTCTAATTAAAGAGTAGGTGGAACCATCAAGCTATTGTGCTCATTTGCACACACAGAAAACTGCAATTTAAATCCCTCATATGTTATTAATTGCACAACTATGTTTTGAGAATATATGATGAATCAGCTAGTCCAACAGGCCCCGAGGTTTAACTGATCAAAAGAGACACCTTTACTGCTCTCAAATTGTTTATATTTTATTAGGGCAGGCAGATGATAAACTTACAAACAAGTACATAAGATGATTTCAAATATTAATTTTGTAACTAGGAGTTTTCCCTGTGTTTGAATGGAGCAGGGTACTGAGTTTATTAGATTGGATGATCAAGGTAGGGATCTCTGAGGCAAAGGTCTCTGAGCTGAGACTGGAATGATAAGAAGGGTCATACAAGTACAAGTCTTGTATGACTTTAGATGATCTAAGATCTATGATCGGCTGTTGAGGAGACAACCCACGTCCAAGGTAAGGAGCAGCGGCTACACTTTGCTTGAGCAGCCGTGAAGAGATACCCCACGTCCAAAGTAAGAGAAACCCCAGTAAGACAGTAGGGGCTGAGAGAGGACATCAGAGGGCAGACAGACTGAAACCACAATCACAGAAAATTAGCCAATCTAATCACATGGACCACAGCCTTGACTAATTCAGTGAAACTAAGCCATGCTATGTAGGGCCACTTAAGACAGACCAGTCATGGTGGAGAGTTTGGACAAAATGTGGTCCACTGGAGAAGGCAATGGCAAACACTTCAGTATTCTTACCTTGAGAACCCCATGAACAGTAAAAAGAAAAAAGAAAAGGCAAAAAGATAGGACACTGAAAGATGAACTCCTCAGGTTGGTAGGTGCCCAATATGCTACAGGAGATCAGTGGAGAAATAACATCAGAAAGAATAAAGAAACAGAGACAAAGCAAAAACAATACCCAATTGTGGATGTGACTGGTGATGGAAGTAAGGTCCAATGCTGTAAAGAGCAATATTGCATAGGAACCTGGAATGTCAGGTCCATGAATCAAGGCAAATTGGAAGTGGTCAAACACGAGATGGCAAGAGTAAATGTCGACATTCTAGGAATCAACAAACCAAAATGGACTGGAATGGGTGAATTTAAATCAAATGACCATTATATCTATTACTGTGGGCAGGAATCCCTTAGAAGAAATGGAGTAGCCATTATAGTCAACAAAAGAGTGCTGTACTTGGATGCGATCTCAAAAATGACAGAATGATCTCTGTTTGTTTCCAAGGCAAACCATTAATTATCACAGTAATCCAAGTCTATGCCCCAACCAGTAGTGCTGAAGAAGCTGAACTTGAATGATTCTATAAAGACCTACAAAACCTTTTAGAACTAACACCCAAAAAAGATGTCCTTTTCATTATAGGGGACTGCAATGCAAAAGTAGGAAGTCAAGAAACATCTGGAGTAACAGGCAAATTTGGCCTTGGAGTACAGAATGAAGCAGGGCAAAGGCTAATAAAATATTGCCAAGAGAATGAACTGGTCATAGCAAACACCCTCTTCCAACAACACAAGAGAGGACTCTACACATGGACATCAGCAGATGGCCAACACCGAAATCAGATCAATTATATTCTTTGCAGCCAAAGATGGAGAAGCTCTATACAGTCAGCAAAAACAAGACCGGGAGCTGACTGTGGCTCAGATTATGAGCTCCTTATTGCCAAATTCAGACTTAAATTGAAGAAAGTAGGGAAAACCACTAGACCATTCAGGTATGACCTAAATCAAATCCCTAAAGATTATACAGTGGAAATGAGAAATAGATTTAAGGGACTAGATCTGATAGATACAGTACCTGATGAACTATGGACAGAGGTTCGTGACAATGTACAGGAGACAGGGGGCAAGACCAACCCCAAGAAAAAGAAATGCAAAAAGGCAAAATGGCTTTCTGAGGAGGCCTTACAAATAGCTGTGAAAAGAAGAGAAGCCAAAAGCAAAAGAGAAAAGGAAAGATATACCTATTTGAATGCAGAGTTCCAAAGAATAGCAAGGAGAGATACAAAGCCTTCCTCAGTGATCAGTGCAAAGAAATAGAGGAAAATAATAGAATGGGAAAGATTAGAGATCTCTTCAAGAGATTAGAGATACCAAGGGGACATTTCATGCAAAGATGGGCTCGATAAAGGACAGAAATGGTATGGACCTAACAGAAGCAGAAGATATTAAGAAGAGGTGGAACGTATACAGAGAAGAACTGTACAAAAAAGATCTTCACGACCCAGATAATCACGATGGTGTGATCACTCACCTAGAGCCAGACATCCTGGAATGTGAAGTCAAGTGGGCCTTAGGAAGCATTACTATGAACAAAGCTAGTGGAGGTGATGGAATTCCAGTTGAGTTATTTCAAATCCTGAAAGATGATGCTGTGAAAGTGCTGCACTCAATATGCCAGCAAATTTGAAAAACTCAGCTGTGGCCATGGGACTGGAAAAGGTCAGTTTTCATTCCAATCCCAAAGAAAGGCAATGCCAAAGAATGCACAAACTACTACACAATTGCACTGATCTCACATACTAGTAAAGTAATGCTCAAAATTCTCCAAGCCAGGCTTCAGCAATACATGAACTGTGAACGTCCAGATGTTCAAGATGGTTTTAGAAAAGGCAGAGGAACCAGGGATCAAATTGCCAACATCTGCTGAATCATCGAAAAATCAAGAGAGTTCCAGAAAACTATCTATTTCTGTTTTATTGACTACGTCAAAGCCTTTGTGTGATCACAATAAACTGTGGAAAATTCAGAAAGAGATGGGAATACCAGACCACCTGACCTGCCTCTTGAGACATCTGTATGCAGGTCAGGAAGCAATAGTTAGAACTGGACCTGGAACAACAGACTGGTTCCAAATAGGAAAAGGAATACATCAAGGCTATATATTGTCACCCTGCTTATTTAACTTATATGTAGAGTACACTATGAAAAACGCTGGGCTGGATGAAGCACAAGCTAGAATCAAGATTGCTGGGAGAAATATCAATAACCTCAGATATGTAGATGATAGCACCCTTATGGCAGAAAGTGAACAAAAACTAAAGAGCCTCTTGATGAAAGTGAAAGAGGAGAATGAAAAAGTTGGCTTAAAACTCAACATTCAGAAAACGAAGATCATGGCATCCGGTCCCATCACTAAATGGAAAATAGATGGGGAAATAGTGGAAACAGTGGCTGACTTTATTTTTGGGGGCTCCAAAATCACTGCAGATGGTGACTGCAGCCATGAAATTAAAAAATGCTTACTCCTTGGAAGGAAAGTTATGACCAACCTAGACAGCATATTAAAAAGTTGAGACATTACTTTGCCAACAAAAGTCCATCTAGTCAAGGCTGTGGTTTTTCCAGTAGTCATGTATGGATGTCGGAGTTGGACTGTAAAGAAAGCTGAGTGCTGAAGAATTGATGCTTTTGAACTGTGGTGTTGGAGAAGACTTCTTGAGAGTCCCTTCGACTGCAAGGAGATCCAACCAGTCTATCCTAAAGGAGATCTGGGTATTTTGGAGGGACTGTTGTTGAAACTGAAACTCTGATGCTTTGGCCACCTGATGTGAAGAGATGACTCATTGGAAAAGACCCTGATGCTTGGAAAAATTGAGGGCAGGAGGAGAAGGGGATGACAGAGGATGAGATGGTTGGATGGCATCACTGACTCAACAGACATGAGTTTGAGTAAACTCTGGGAGTTGGTGATGGACAGGGAAGCCTGGCACGCCATGGTTCATGGGATTGCAGGATTGGACATGATTGGACATGACTGAGTGACTAAACTGAATTGAACTGAATCTGGTTTAATGCAGAAAAGTTACAGGATATGGTTTAATTTTGACCACACTATTCAATGATATAGTTTTCATGAGTAAAACTGTGTTGTGTTATAACTTAAAAAACATTAAAATATCATTATATAAATTTTCTACTTGAATTGAAGTGAAACTTGTCTATGAATTGATAATTTCTAGGGTCCTTGGTCTTGGAGAAAAGAAAGAAAGAAAGTGAAGTTGCTCAGTTGTGTCCGACTCTTTGCGACCCCATAGACTGTAACCTATCCGGCTCCTCTGTCCATGGGATTCTCCAGGCAAGAATACTGGAGTGGGTTGCCATTTCCTTCTCCAGGGGATCTTCCCAACCCAGGGATCGAACCCTGGTCACCTGCATTGCGGGCAGATACTTTACCGTCTGAGTCATGAGAAAGAAATGGCAACTGACGCTAGTATTCTTGCCTGGAGAATCCTGTGGACAGAGGAGCCTGGTGGGCTGCTGTCCATAGGGTCTCATGGAGTCGGACACCACTGATGCGACTTAGCATGCATGCATGCATTGGAGAAGGAAATGGCAACCCACTCCAGTGTTCTTGCCTGGAGAATACCAAGGGTGGAGGAGCCTGGTGGGCTCCCGTCTATGGGGTTGCGAAGATTCGGAGACGACTGAAGTGACGCAGCAGCAGCAGCAGCAGCAGCAGGGTCCTTTGTCATTTGTGCCTGGAAAGACTTTTCTGGGAGAGATAAATCCTTGGAAACCTGAAAACTTTCTGAGGATTGTGCCTAACAATGTTAACAATTAACAGTGCTGCAAATAGTGTGAAAAATAAATGAGTACTAAAAGCTAAGTAAATAATAACTTCATTTTGAACAAAATTATTTCCTTTACATGCACTAATGACTGCATTGATAAAAGTTCTGTGACTCTCCCAGGCTCTTAGTTACATACTCTGCTAAATTTGACCCTAATCTATATTTGTTCTCCAGTCATAGAAACTGACATTGTTAGAGACATTTTGATGGACTTTATAATAAAAGATAAATGTTCTTCTATGGAAGGAAAAGTACCCTTTAATTTAGAAATAGTAGGAAAAAAAGTATTCTCTAGATTTCTTATTTTACAATTTCATTCAGTTAATGAAAAAAATGACAAATTCGCCAAGAAGTTTTGAAACAGCTAAAAGTGGAAAGCAACATTAGCTAATGCAATAAAATATAATATATGATTAATTATTGAGCATACATTCCTGAATTAGACACTACTGAAGGTTAGGGACATGAGCAACTTCACTGAGGGAGAAAATTGAATTTACTAGGAATAAGCTTCCTCCGGTGTCATGACTCAAACTTGACTATAATAATAATATAATAGCCATCATTTATTAAGTGCATACTATGTGTCCAGCACTGGGAAGTGATTTGCATACATTATTGCATTTGTTCTTGGTAAGAGTCCTTTGAAGGAGATATTATTACCTTCATTTCACAGACGAGGACACTGAGCTCCCCCAGGTTCGGTCATCTGCCCACAGTCTCACTTCTGGTGAGGAGCAGAGTTGAATTCAAACCTAGACTGCAGGATTTGAAAGCCTACCACTGCACCCACTGTTTCCTTTCTATGACTGAATTTCTATTTCTAATGCAACTTTTCTCTTGTCTATAGATGTTATTGATTCTGCATATTCCCGAATTTTTATATTTTTACCTATTTTGAGAATAAACTCAAGCAAACTTGGCCCTGTACAGACTGATTATATAATTATCCATATGTCATTTACTTCACAACTTATTGGTTTTGAATATCAGTTTCATTGATAATTTGTTCTGTGGTCTTGAGCAACTTAGTTAACTGCTCCAGGGTAACCCCAGGCCTCTGTTTCCTCATCTTCAAAAATGGAGGTATTAACAATATAGTATCTACATTACATGCTTTTTGGGAAACAAAATAATATAATTCACGGAAAGCCCTCATAGTTACTGGTATACAATGAGCTTCTATAAATGTGAGCTATTTATATAATTTACTGATGTAAATTTTTAGTGGTCTGAAATCAACACTAATCAAGTATTTCAAATATTTACTATGAAAATCCTGAAGCTTCACTGGATATTTCATTAATGAAAACAACTACCTTTATTCACACTGGCATGTATTTTTAGCTTTTTCTGATATTTCTTTTTTCATTTTTAACTTCCCCCTACTTTTTCCACTACATTTTTCTGAATTTAGACTGTTTTTTTTTTTTTTTTTAAACAAGCTGATTCTAAAAGAAACTAATTGGAATTGGGACTAATTAGTCCCAATGAAGAATTAATCTAATTGGAATAGGTATAATATTAACACCATGTCCATAAGGCAAAGAATCTTCATTCTCTTCTCTCTCCATCTTGTTCTCAGAGATGGGAGATCTATGAGTTGCAAATGTGAAAAATAATTAAAGGTTGTATATGCTTGTCTGCGCTATACAAATTAGCAGCCTGATCCTCTTGTCATAAAGATAATCTATTTTATTCTATGTTAACAGGATGATACAGGAGGTAATAATTTCTGTCTACTTGCTGCTGGTCAATATGCCCTGGCAAATATTCTATCAAAAACATTGACAAACTGGAGTGGAGCACCCTGAGAATTATCTGTTATGCAGGTGAGTAAAAAAAACAAAACAAAACTGAAATCTTGTATGAGAGAGAGAGAATCTTGGAGAGTTTGACATTGAAAGAGAATGTCTGAAGAGCTGTCATAATCAATAGAGATCAATTAGAACTTTCATGGTGGCTCCATGGAAGGTTACACTCTCCATACGTAAGGAGAGCATGTTTTAGACAAACTTTCTAGCATGAAACCTGCCTTAATCCATGAGTGGACTGGTTTGTGAGAAAATCACTTCCTGGAACATTCATCGACAATGAAGTTTTTCAAGGAGTCTCTGTGGGAGGTGTAACACAAGAGACTTCAGCATGTGACTGCAGATTGGGCTCTGTAAAATAGGAGAACAGAACTAACCATATATGCTGCTCTAAAGATGGAAAGACATGATGCCCTCAAAGTCTTCTGCAGACTGCTTAGGACATAGTAAGTGCTTATTTAATAGCTTCTCCAGTAAAAAATATTTCCTTTAAGAGATGATAGTAGAAAGAACTTTACAAAGTTTGTTCATTTAATTACTGAAGATATTGTGCACTCATGTGATCCAAGGTTCAAAACGTTCCAAAAGGTCCCACCCTTGCTACCAGGTGCCACCGATTTCTCTTCCATGAAAGCATCCAAATAGGTATGTATAATTATACTTCTCTTGGTTTCATACAATATCCGCTGTTCTAGAATGTTTCTTTAAAATAACATATACTGCTTGTTATCACATAATAATATATGAAGAGATTCATCATTGTTTGTATGCATTTTATTGAATTCTAGGTACTGCGTTCTATTGATATCAAGTTACATTAACTTATTAAATCCCCTAGATCTTGAGGTTTCCTTGTGTATTTTGCTACAAAAATCAAGATGCAGTAACCAACTTTGTACATAGGTCATATTACACATATGTGATATTTATAGAAACTTTTCCAGAAGTTGAATTTCTGAATAAATAGGTATCAGTGCGTTTAACTTTGATAGACTTTGCCATGTTACCTCTATAGGTGTCTTATCACTTATAACTCCTTTTCCCAATATATCCAAGTTCTGGTACCCCTCTTCTTCATCACTATATTATACTATTTGATCTTTGCTAATGCAGTAGTGAAACATGGTATCTCAGTATATGTTTAATTTATATGTTCCTTATGAGTGAAATCCAGTGAATTTTTGTTTTGTAAGTATGTTAGGTAGAACTCTAAAGATGTTTCCCTAAAATTCTCATTCATGTCACAAAGATATCCTATTTAAACACTATTTTTAGGTACTGTTGTGGATAGACTTTGCAGAAATAATTAAAGTTACTAATCAACCAGCTTTAAAAAGAGAGACTGTCCTGGATTACCTGGGTAGGCCCAATTTAATCAAAGAAGTCCTTGGAAAAAAGATGAGGAAGGCAGGCAGAAGAGTTAGCCAGAGAAATGCAGCCAAAGAGGCAAGATAAATGAGGTAAAAGAGGAGGTCAGAGAGAATCAAAGCACAAGGAGGACTCAACCCATCGCTTCTGGCCTTGGGAGGGAGATGGCATGAGTCAAGGAGTACAGACAGACTTTAGAAGCTGAGAGCAACCCCTCGTTCACAGACAGTAAGGAGATGAGGACCTCAGTAGTACAGCCACAAGCAGCTGAACTCTGACACCTACCTGAAGGCATCTGGCAGCTTCAGAACCATACACTGAAAAGAGTGACTTTAACCTCAATAAAAACAAAACAAGGGAAAATACATGTTTAGGTTAAGAAAGCAACAGACTATTTTTTATAACAATTAAGGAAAGAAATATGAGACGGACTTTTATATCCTTCAAAGAAAAGGCCATTGATAACCAATCAAATCAAGTTAGGAACAAGCTAGACATCCGGGAATATCATTCCCATGGGCTCTTCCTCAGGAACCTACTAGTGAGTGAACTTCTACCACAACAAAATGACTAGAGATACTCCATGGTAAGGCTCATGGGGATTCAAACTGAATACATTTAACTGTACAATAAAAACCAAAATAAAAAAATCTTGACAGAATAGTATATAAATGTAATACACTCTAAGCAAAGAGATATTCCACAACTAAAAAAATATAAGGGAGGAAATTAATATAAAGTAGAATTAGTTCCCTGGTATTTTTATAGCTATTAATAAGAAGTTTAATAGTATACAAAATGAAGGAGGGCAAAATGATGCAGGGAAAAGGCTAACAGAGTTTTTCCAAGAGAACGCACTGGTCATAGCAAACATCCTCTTCCAACAACACAAGAGACAACTCCTCGCATGGACATCACTAGATGGTCAACACCGAAATCAGATTGATTACAGTCTTTGCAGCCAAAGATGGTGAAACTCTATATAGTCAACAAAATTAAGACCAAGAGCTTACTGTGGCTCAGATCATGAACACCTTATTGCCAAATTCAGACTTAAATTGAAGAAAGTAGGGAAAACCACTAGACCATTCAGGTATGACCTAAATCAAATCCCTTAGGGTTACAGTGTAGAAGTGACAGATTCAAGGGATTAGATCTGATACACAGAGTGCCTGAAATGAGGTATAGAGGTTCATGACATTGTACAGGAGGCAATGATCAAAACCATCCTCAAGAAAAAGAAATGCAAAAAGGCAAAATGGTTGTCTGAGGAGGCCTTACAAATATCTGTGAAAAAAAGAGAAGCAAAAGGCAAAGGAGAAAAGCAAAGCCCATTTGAATGTAGAGTTCCAAAGAATAGCAAGGAGAGATAAGAAAGCCTTCCTTAATGATCACTGCAAAAAAAA
>NW_011495084.1:13024252-13028616 GCF_000754665.1 Bison bison bison | reverse complement strand
TTTCAAAAGATGGGCACAATAAAGGACAGAAATGACTCTGTGGGAGAGGGAGAGGGGGGGATGATCTGGGAGAATGGCATTGAAACATGTATAATATCATATAAGAAACGAATCGCCAGTCCAGGTTCAATGCAAGATACAGGATGCTTGGGGCTGGTGCAATGGGATGACCCAGAGGGATGATACGGGGAGGGAGGGAGGAGGGGGATTCAGGATGGCGAGCACCTGTACATCCGTGGTGGATTCATGTTGATGTATGGCAAAACCAATACAATACTGTAAAATAATTAGCCTTCAATTAAAATAAATAAATTTAAATTTAAAAAAAAAAGGGGGACAGAAATGGTATGGACCTAAGAGAAGCAGAAGGTATTAAGAAGAGGTGGCAAGAATATACAGAAGAACTATACAAAAAAGATCGTCATGACCTAGATAACCACAATGGTGTGATCACTCACCTAGAGCCAGACATCCTGGAATGCAAAGTCAAGTGAGCCTTAGGAAGCATCATTACGAGCAAAGCTAGTAGAGGCGATGGAATTCCAATTGAGCTATTTCACATCCTAAGAGGTGATGCTGTGAAAGTGCTGCACTCAATACACCAGCAAATTGGAAAACTCAGCAGTGGCCACAGGACTCAAAAGGTCAGTTTTCATTCCAATCCCAAAGAAAGGCCATGCCAAACAATGCTTAAACTACTGCATAATTGCACTCATCTCACACACTAGCAAAGTAATGCTTAAAATTCTCCCAGCTAGGCTTCAAGAGTACATGAACTGTGAACTTCCAGATGTTCAAGTTTGATTTAAAAAAGGCAGAGGAACCAGAGATCAAATTGCTAACAATCATTGGATCATAGAAAAAGCAAGAAATCCCAGAAAAACATCTCTTCGGCCTTATTGACTAAGCCAAAGCCTTTGACTGTGGATAACAACAAACTGTGGACATTTCAAGATATGGGAATACCAGACCACCTGACCTGCCTTCTGAGAAATCTGTATGCAGGTCAAGAAGCAACAGTTAGAACTGGACATGGAACAACAGACTGGTTCTAAATAGGAAAAAGAGTACGTCAAGGCTGTATATTGTCACTCTGCTTATTTCTAATATGCTCAGAACATCATGTGAAATGCCAGGCTGGATGAAGCCAAGTTGAAATCAAGATTTCCAGGAGAAATATCTTTAACCTCAGTTGATACCACCCTTATGGCAGAAAGCAGTGAGGAACTAAAGAGCCTCTTGATGAAAGTGAGAGTGAAAAAGTTGGCTTAAAACTCAACATTCAAAAAACCAAGTTCATGGCTTCCAGTCCCAACACTTCATGGAAAATAGATGGGGAAACAATGGAAACAGTGACAGACTTTATTTTCTTCGGCTCCAAAATCATTGCAGATGGAAACTGTAGCCATGAAATTAAAAGACGCTTGCTCCTTGGAAGAAAAGCTATGACCAACCTAGACAGCATATTAAAAAGCAGAGACATTACTTTACCAACAAAGGTCCTACATAGTCAAAGCTATGGTTTTTCCAGTAGTCATGTATGGATGTGAGAGTTGGACTATAAAGAAAGCTGAGCACCAAAGAACTGATGCTTTTGACCTGTGGTATTGGAGAAGACTGTTGAGAGTCTCTTGGACTGCAAGGAAATGCAACCTGTCAAGCCTAAAGGAAATCAGTCCTGAATATTCATTGGACTGACTGACGCTAAAGCTGAAGCTCTAATACTTTGGCCACCTGATGTGAAGCACTGACTCATTGGCAAAGGCCCTGTTGCTGGGAAAGATTGAAAGAAGGAGAAGGGAATGACAGAGGATGAGATGGTTGGTGGCACCACTGACTCAATGGACATCAGTTTGAGCAAGTTCCAGGAGTTGGTGATGGACACCGAAGCCTGACGTGCTGCAGTCCACGGGGTCACAAAGAGTTGCACACGAATGAATGACTGAACTGAACTGATAATAGGATAACTTGAAACTCACAAATCAAGTAGAAGTTAATACATTTAGGGATAAAATATCAAAACTAGAACTTTACCAATGATTAAAACTGAAGAAAGAGAACAAACAGAGAAATGGGGAAAGAAGATGGTATAATTTAATTTTAGGATTTCTCATAGTAAAAACTAAGTTTCCAAAGAAACAGGTGAGTAAATGTATTATATAAATTATTATATAAAGGTAACTACTAGAGCAAAAATATATACCTTCTAGGCACCAATAGAAATAAAAAAACATGAATAAACTGGCAAAGTAAAAGACATTAAAAGTAACAACTATACTCCAATATAAAATAAAGGATAAATAAATAAATCAATATTGTAGAACTAAGACTAAATCTATCAGTCACATAAGTAATGTGAGCTTATAACATGTTACAAGAAAAATTTTTTTAGTTTATCTAACAAAGCAAAATCCAACTCAAGACCATGTAAAGAAATATACTTAAAGAAATTTAGATGGTTAAAATGAAAATAATTGGCAAAGAAATAACATGCAAATATAAGTACAAAGGAAATATGACTCATGATTTTAATAACAGATAAAATAGAATTCAGGCCAAAAAAAAAGCATCTTTCTTTGGAGCATTATGCTAATTCTATATTTTGAATGAAGTTCTTCCTTATTTTAGAGTTTCAACTATTTGGGAAGAATTCAAGTCAATATGAAGAAAGCAAATGACTAAATGAATTTCCTTGCAGCTATCTCTCAGCTTCAACAATTAACAACATTCCATCATTTTTATTTTTTCTGTCCTTACACCCACTGCCCAAATTCCACTTCATTATTCATTACTATTGAATACATTTTTAAGTTAATACATATATGTAATAAATTTAAATCCACAAACTATGACTATTTAATTTTGACAAATGGATACACTTCTTTAACTCACATCACATCAAGCTACAAAATATTTCTATCATTTTGGAAAATTCTCTGATGTCTTTTTAAATCTATATTCCTCTACCCCCATAGACAACCACTATTTCAATTAAAATACATATATAGTTAGGTTTGCCCGTTCTAGAACTCATATACATCAAATCACAGAGTATATGCTATCTTACATCCAGATTCTTTGACTCAGCACATTATCTGTCATATTTCATTCATGACACTGGAAAGGCTAGCAGTTTATCCCTTTTGATGACTTAGTATTATTCACAGAATAAATATTTTTGTAATCCTTTTTTTTTTCTTGTAAAGATATATTTGGATTGTTTCCAGCCTCTGGTTACTACGAATAAAGCTGGCATAAATATTCTTCAACAAAAATCATTTTAACAGACGTTTGTTTTCATTTCTATTGGATCAGTATCCAGTTGTAGAATGTCTGTGTCTTAGGAACATACACATTTATCTTTCTAGGAAATTACTGAATCTTGTTCCAAAGTGATTGGGTCATTTACATTCATATCAGCAATGTATGAGAGTCAGGATGCTCTACCTGCCCAGTATTTGGGGTTGTCTGTCTTTTAATTATAGCCATCCTAATGTGTATAGAGGTATCTGACTGAGACTTAAACTTATTTTTCCTGATAACTAATAATTCTGGGTACTTTTTCACATGGCAGATTAAAAATTATTTTTCATATTTGCTTTGTCGACAACTATATTTTTTCAGTGTTTAATCATGTATATATCAGATCTTCCAAATTCATCTTTATTTTTGCCTCTATTTTTTTAATTTCAGTTCTTTCTGAAGTTATATTAACTCATATTTTACATCCACATCTTTCATTGGCATATTCCCCTTAGGCTATTACATCCCTTTTTTGTATCGTTACTTTGGAAGAAGAAATATTAATACTTCAGATCAGATCAGATCAGTCGCTCAGTCGTGTCTGACTCTTTGCTACCCCATGAATCGCAGCATGCCAGGCCTCCCTGTCCATCACCAACTCCCAGAGTTCACTCAGACTCACACCCATCGAGTCAATGATGCCATCCAGCCATCTCATCCTCTGTCGTCCCCTTCTCCTCCTGCCCCCAGTCCCTCCCAGCATCAGAATCTTTTCCAATGAGTCAACTCTTAGCATGAGGTAGCCGAAGTACTGGAGTTTCAGCTTTAGCATCATTCCTTTCAAAGAAATCCCAGGGCTGATCTCCTCCAGAATGGACTGGTTGGATCTCCTTGCAGTCCAAGGGACTCTCAAGAGTATTCTCCAACACCACAGTTTAAAAGCATCAATTCTTCGGCGCTCAGCCTTCTTCACAGTCCAACTCTCACATCCATACATGACCACAGGAAAAACCATAGCCTTGACTAGATGGACCTTTGTTGGCAAAGTAATGTCTCTGCTTTTGAATATGCTATCTAGGTTGGTCATAACTTTCCTTCCAAGGAGTAAGCGTCTTTTAATT
>NW_011495084.1:12981069-13024152 GCF_000754665.1 Bison bison bison | reverse complement strand
GTCTTTTAATTTCATGGCTGCAGTCACCATCTGTAGTGATTTTGGAGCCCAGAAAAATAAAGTCTGACACTGTTTCCCCATCTATTTCCCATGAAGTGGTGGGACTGGATGCCATGATCTTCGTTTTCTGAATGTTGAGCTTTAAGTCAACTTTTTCACTCTCCACTTTCACTTTCATCAAGAGGCTTTTGAGTTCCTCTTCACTTTCTTCCATAAGGGTGGTATCATCTGCATATCTGAGGTTATTGATATTTCTCCCGGCAATCTTGATTCCAGCTTGTGTTTCTTCCAGTCCAGCGTTTCTCATGATGTACTCTGCATAGAAGTTAAATAAACAGGGTGACAATATACAGCCTTGATGTACTCCTTTCCTATTTGGAACCAGCCTGCCAGGCTCCTCGGCCCATGGAATTTTTCAGGCAAGAATACTGGAGTGGGTTGCCATGCCTTTCTCCAAGGGGATCTTCCCAACCCAAGGATCGGACCCAGGTCTCCTGTATTGTAGGCAGATTCTTTGCTGTTTGAGCTACCCAGCAAGGCAAATGCTGGAGAGGATGTAGATAAAACAGGGAACCTTCCTACATTTTTGGTGACAATGTGAAATTGATAAAGCCAGTATAGAGAACAGTATGGAGGTTCCTTAAAAAAAAAAAAAAAACACTAAAAAAAGAACTATCATATGATCCAGAATCACACTCTAGGGCACGCATACGGAGAAAACCATAATTCAAAAAGGTACATGCACCCTAAAGTTCATTGCAGCACTGTTTACAATAGCCAAGACATGGAAGCAACCTAAATGTCCATCAACAGATGAATGAATAAAGGAGATATGGTACATATATACAATATTACTCAGTCATAAAATTAACAAAATAATGCTATTTGCAGCAACACAGATGGATTTGGAGATTGTCATACTGAGTGAAGTAAGTTAGACAGAGGAAGATAAATACCATATAAAAGTGATATATGATATAAATACCATATATAAGTGATAGTATGGAATCTAAAAAAATTAATACAATGGAACTTATTCAGAAAATAAGTTCACTTGTATAGGGAATCTAAAAAAAATGGATACAATTGAACTTATTCACAAAACAGAAGTAGAGTTACATATATAAAAATTAAATTTATAGTTACCAGAAGAGAAAGTAAGATGGGGAAGGATAAATTGGGAGATTGGGATTGACATATGCAGGCTACTATATATAAAATAGATAACTAATAAAGACCTACTGTGTAGCATAGGGAACTCTACAGAGTACTTTGTTAAGACCTATACAGACAAAGAATCTTAAAAAGAGTGGATATATATGTATATATAACTAATTCACTTTATACCTGAAACTAACACAATATTATAAATCAACTATACTCCAATAATTTTTTTTAAATTAATTGCTCAGATATTCTGCAAGACTGACCCATAATAAGAAAATTCTGGCAAGATTTCCCTATAAACTTACTCCCAAATTTGCTAGTATGCATTGATAGATAATGTACCTCTCCAGGCACAGAATATTAACATCTGTTCTCTTGGGCATCTCTTTCGCAGTACCAGGGGAAAGTCAAGAAAAAGAAAATGTTATTAATACATGCTGAGAGCCAGTTCTATCTGCAGAATTTTTCATTTGTTATCTCACTGAGTCCTAAAGCAACCAATACAATGCAGAGTAGAATTCCCCTAGTATATGTTAAAAGGCCCTTTTTGTTTCTATGCTATTATTGTCTCAAGAGAGACAGAAGTAGTCACTTGAAGTTTTGAGGTCTACATATGAATACTGCAAAGAGAGCCTGAAGATCTTGAGGGGGTGATGCTACCAAGAAGTCTGTAAAAATCCCTGTGGCTTGCACTATGCTGTCCACAAGGATAACTGAATCAGAAACTTTTTCTTGACTAAATCCCAAATTGATTCAAAACCTCTGATGCATCTTGTGCCTTTCTTTTACCTCTACCTTACACTCAAGGACTAAAGTTTTATTTTCCTCATTAAACACTTTTCTATCCTTTGCATCTGTTCCCCACTCAAGAATGCCTATGGAGCAAGTTGTGATCAATTCAGAATCTCTCTATTCATTTGTGGCTTGAAGACTGATACCTGAGCATTTTCATTTTCACTTTCAGTGGGAAAGTGGGGCTGAGGGGTGGGCGTCAGGTGCTGTTCCTTTCTAACTGGTTTTGCAACCCATCCAGCTATCTACCACTTCTCTCAGGCCTCCCAGATATAATACGGGATTGTTCTAGGCAAATGTACATTCTTTTTTGTTCTTTAAAATCAAATCTTACCCCTTAGAATCTAAGCCATTTTGACCCTGTTTACAATTTCTCACCTATGCAACCATCCCCAATAACCAAAGTTAGGTCCAAGGTGACTGTGACCTCCTTCTACAGATACAGGATGAAGCGAGTTGTTTCTCCCAAGAACTTAAAATCCTGAATGGAAAAGCACCAACTAATTCATCTTTATGCCAGTTCTCTAGATGGAAGTTTCACAACCTTCCATTATTAGACTTCTTCAACTGTATTAGTTCATGCCATTCCAGTGATTTAGTTCAATATTTGTTTAAATTCCATGAGCTATCCAAACTTGTTTCCAATATATTCCTTTTTGTGGTTTAAGTTAGTCATCATCTATTTTAATTATTTGTAAACAAATATGTCTAAAATAGGGCATCCACTGATTCTTGATATGGTTTCCTATCCTGCTAAGTGGAACCAAGCAACAGAAATGCAACCTCCTTTCTTTTTTACTGTCTCCTGTAAAGCCCCAGGTCTACAGTAAATCCTAAACCTCAGTTACATGACAGATACACCCTGGCTTCTGTTGTGTTTCCAAGACCATGTCCCTCCTAAAGAGAAGGCTCCAAACCTCCATGGCAGCTTTGATAATGCTGCCTCTTTAACACTGCCCACAACTGGAGAGGTCCGAGGGCAAGAAGGGGCTTTGATGATCCCTCCCTGCATCCTCCTGGGAGATTCAGTTTCCTTAGGCTCTGTTACAGCTTAGACAGGAAGAAAGTGAAACTGTATCACTGTTCTGAGCTTTTATTGACAGCTTTATTATATGACATTAAAGGGACCTTACCTGGGGAGGAAGGTTTAGGATAGACACAATACTACTCAATTATTTCCAAGTGCCTTAAAAAAATCAGTTACCTCATCATTATGTCATACTCACTATGCATTAAGATATACATTGACAAACCCAGTCAAGTGATACAGTTCTAAACCATCTTTTACCAACAGCATGTAAATGATCCATACTATTCACATTGTATTGGTTGGACAACATTATATTCCAAATTTGGACTTCTCCCCTCACTTTTCTGTGGGCACCCACTCTAAAGTCTACACTGGCCCCTGGGATCTCTCCAGCCCTTGGCTTGCCTTTTCCCTAAACTGATGCCATTTCCAGTTTCTTTCCTTGTGAAGGCAAAATGGCTTATAATATCAACACTTAAACTTAACTTAGTCTTGGACTTGAAGCTCACTGTCCCAAGTGGAATTCCAGGCCCATATTTGAGCCAATCACCATTGCTAACAGCACAGACTATGTCTTATGTCATATTCCCAGAAGTTGGGATTTGGGTCAGTTCAGTCCAATCAATATGTTAAATGGGGGACTATGTCTTATGTCATATTCCCAGAAGTTGGGATTTGGGTCAGTTCAGTCCAATCAATATGTTAAATGGGGGATATTTCCATCAGAAGAGGGAAAATAGATGCTAACAGGCCAAGAAGTAAATAAATAAAAATCAAGCAAGTGGTGATAGTACGGGGTGGCTAATTAGAGAAAACTCTTGGGAAAAAATATTTTCGATGCACTAAATTGAAATTCCAAGGATAGAAGCTTCGTTTGCCATAATTGCTAAAACTGCTTTTATTAATAATATGCCTCTGTGTGTATACACACACAGATGCATGCATACTATGCATGCTAAGTCGCTTCAGGCCTGTCCGACTCTGTGTGACCCCAGAGATGGCAGCCCACCATGCTCTCCTGTCCACGGGATTCTCCAGGCAAGAATACTGTAGTGGGTTGCCATTTCCTTCTCCACAGATACATGTGTATAACCAGTTTTATGTGTGTGTGTGTGTTATATACACATACATACATCATATGTACACACGTACATTATATGTAAACATAGAAACATGAATAATATCTATGACTCATTAAGTGATTAATTTATATTCTACCTATTTCTCCAGTATAAGACTTGTACAGTTCTCAGGCAAAAGAGTAAATTTTTAGTCTGTTTTTGTAACTCTCATAACTCAGCACGGCCACAGTGTTGTACAGAAGAAGCCAATTTGGACTCCATGTTGGAACTGTTTCTTTGACTTGCTTTTGGTTGCTTTTGTTATTATGATCATACAGAATGGCCTGCCTCAGCATTCTGCCCCTCTGCCTGACTGGTAAAGTGCCTTTGCTCAGAACCCTGTCCACCTGTAGATAGCAGGAAGGAAGAAATGAACACATCCCCTCCCAAGGCTTGCCATTCTGGGAGATGTTTGCAAGATTAATGACCTTTTTACTTTGCTTCCTCAACTCCCCCTATCTCTGATCTATAAAAGAACTTGGCATCCAAACTCCAATAAGATGATTATTTTGAGGCACTAGCCTGACATCTTCTTGGTCAGCCAACTCCCCGAATAAAGTCTCTTCCTTGTCTCGACCCCTCAACTCTCAGATTCATTAGCCTGTTGTGTAGCTAACAGAGTGAGCTTGGACTTGGTAACAACAGGACTGGAAAAGGTCAGTTTCATACCAATCCCAAAGAAAAGCAAAATAAAATCCCCAAATAAAAGTAGTTTAAAGAGTGTTTACTGAAAATTTGCAGTCATTCCACAGGCTCACCAGGTTATGCTCAAAGTCTTTCAAGCCACACTTCAGCAGTATGTGCACCAAGAAATTCCAGATGTACAAGCTGGGTTTAGAAAAGACAGAACAACCAGAGATCAAATTGACAACATTCGTTGGATCATGGAGAAAGCAAAGGAATTCCCCAAAAAAACATCTACTTCTGTTTTATCGACTATGCTAAGGCCTTTGACTAGTGGATCACAACAAACTGGAAAATTCTTAAAGGGGTGGGCATACCAGACCACCTTACCTGTCTCCTGAAAAACCTGTATGTGGGTCAACAAGTAACAGTTAGAATCGGACATGGAACAATAGACTGGTTCCAAATTGGGAAAGGAGTATGACAAGGCTGTACTTTGTCACCTTACTTATTTAATTTATATGCAGAGTACATCATGCAAAATCCTGGGCAGGATGAACCACAATCTGGAATCAAGATTGCTGGGAAAAATATAAACCACCTCAGGTAAGCAATGATACCACTCTAATGGCAAAAAGTAAGGAAGAACTCAAGAGTCTCTTTGATAGGTGAAAGAAAAGAGTGAAAAAGCTGGCTTGAAATTCAACATTCAAAAAACTAAGATCATGGAATTCAGTCCTATCACTTCATGGCAAATAGATAGGGAAAAAATGGAAACAGTGACACATTTTGTTCTCCAGGCCTTCTAAATCACCATGGATGGTGACATGAACTTAAAAGACACTTGCTCCTTGGAAGAAAAGCTATGACAAAGCTAGGCAGCGTATTAAAAAGCAGAGACATCACTTCACAGATAAAGGTCTCTACAGTCAAAGCTATAATTTTTCCAGCAGTCAGGTATGGTTGTGAGAGCTGTACCATAAATAAGGCTGAGCACAGAAGAACTGATGCTTTTGAACTGTGGCGGTGGAGAAGACTCTTGATTGTCCTTTGAACTCTAAGGAGATCAAACCCATCAATCCTAAAGGAAATCAACTCTAAATATTCATTGGAAGGACTGATGCTGAAGCTAAAGCTCCAGTACTTTGGCACCTGATGTGAAGAGCCAACTCATTGGAAAAGACCCCAGTGATGGGAAAGATTAAAGGCAAAAGAAGGGGGCGCCAGAAGATGAGATGGTTAGATAGCATTACTGATTTTATGGACATGAATTTGAGTAGACTCTGGGAGATAGTGGAAGACAGAGGAGCCTGGTGTACTGGAGTTCCTGGGGTCACAAAGAGTCAGAAATGACTTAGCAACTGAACACAAATAACTCAGATACATGATGAGGTAAATGCTATTTTACCCACTGTAAGAAATCATAATCATATATAGCAGTATTGCATTGTTTACATGATCTGTATTTAAAATATCTACAAAAGTCATACAGTCAAGTATGTAATAAACACAAATGTAAATATGTATATACATACACATTACATAACATACATGTGTATAGATGTGCATACATATGTGTATATATATCCTTTTTTTGTGTGTGTAGCCAAAAATATCAAATTATAAGACAGTTATCCGAGGAAAATATTTGGTATTTCCTTTCCATATGGGAAGCATTTGCAAACCATCACCTTCTTAACTTCATCTCTGAACATTTTGTTTACTTGAAGCCAACTAGACTATTAAGAATCTATCAGACATAGATGCTACATGCTCTAGCTAATTTGGTTCTCAATCATTCATTTACCAACATGTCAAGCAATCCTGAGATTACTTCTGGGATCACCACTTATGACAAATCAAACTTTATTTTAGCTTCTGTGTCATTTATGAATTAAAGAGAACATTTTCCCCAGAGACAAGGAAAGATGATTTCATTTCTTCCCTCCACTTCTGGGAAGATTTATACTTACTCATCTTTTCATAAAGCTATATAGCTATTGAATTGTAACCCCTTCCCCCCACCTTCAAAGCTGATTCCCCAATCTTTTTTAGAGGAAGCTTCCTTTGAGAAGGAACTGTAAGACCAGACACAATCAGACTTTGTCCAGTTCACAAAGGCAGCAATTTATAGCTGTCTGAGTTCAATCAGTGGCCTTGGAGCCAATAGATTAGGAATTTCTTGAGGGCCTAATTGTTCTTCTTCTGGTTAGTACTTACTCAAACATGAAATCATGCTGCCTAATGGATATTCATGAAAAAGGGATTTAATTCAAGAGACAAAAAGGTGAGGTTTTGTAATCTTACTGCCCGTGGAGTCTTTTTCAGTCTACTCAATTACCCTTGGAATCGCTATCTTCTTTGATTCTCAAAATTTTGTTTTCTGATAAGGAATAGTGTAGCAGACTAATTCTTGATGCTGAACCAATCAATGTACAGTACTTTGCGGGTGAAGGATGCCGTCTAGGTCATTCTCCCCTCTCTGGAGCGTAAACATATATCTTTCTCATTTTGCCTTCCCTAGCCCTTTGAGTTAAAGAGAAAGTATGAGGCAAACTTTTGCCAAGTCCCATGAGGGCTCTCTCAGAGTTGATTTCAATCCTAATCTTTCACAGGAGATGATTTTCACTCAGTCCAAATATTACTCTCAACTGCAAGCCTTCATCGCCAGCTTGTCATGTGTGCATGGGTTCTCCTGCTTGCCAGAAGAGTCCCATAAAGTTGAGTCATATTGCTGAAGCAGATCACATACTTTCTTGAGCACTTGCATGCATACAATATGCCCTTCTTCTTTGACCCTACAGAAAGTGATTTTAATACTTTCTTTAGCCCCTGCAACCAAAAAAGAACAGTCGGTAAGGAATCTGTAGGGTTTTTAACCATCAGCTTTAAGTCTAGTCTTTCAAAATTCAGAAAAGGAAGGAAAAATTGAAATAATCATGAGCATTTCAGATTAATGAATAGAATGAATCTAAATGAAAAGTTAGATACCTGGAATTGAATATTTGGTTAACTCCTCCCCAGACTATTTTGAGTTTAGTTTTCCCTCACATCTAGTTAGTTTAGAAATTTTGGAATAAGGACAGAGTGGGGAAGAATTGATAGAATTATCCAGATAAGTTATTTTGTACATTTTCTTATCATCATAGAGATAAAAAAACTAATATTTTACTAATCATTACTCCAAGCTATGACTTGCTTCTCAATAGTTTACACTTAAAATATTTATATTATTTATTTTAGCTGAATAAAAAAAAGGCAAATATATTTGTATTATGCACTAATATGTTTGTACTCCCTAGAAGGGGATGAAACAGGATGAGATGGTTAGACAGTATCACCGACTCAACAGACACGAGTTTGAGCAAGCTCTGGGAGATAGCGAAGGACAGGGAAGCCTGCATGCTGCAGTCTGTGAGGTTGCAAAGAGTTGGACACGATTATCGACTGAACAACAACAAAACAAATATATACATATTTAATATATTATCTAAAAATATATTTTAATATTCAAATTCAGTAAATATAAGATCATGGTATCTGGTCCTATCACTTCATGGCAGATAGATGGGGAAATAGTGGAAACAGCGGCTGACTTTATTTTTCTAGGCTCCAAAATCACTGCAGATGATTTATTAATCATGTTAATTTCATGATTGCAGCCATGAAATTAAAAGACACTTACTTCTTGGAAGGAAAGTTATGACCAACCTAGATAGCGTATTCAAAAGCAGAGACATTACTTTGCCAACAAAGGTCCGTCTAGTCAAGGCTATGGTTTTTCCTGTGGTCATGTATGGATGTGAGAGTTGGACTGTGAAGAAGGCTGAGCGCCAAAGAATTGATGCTTTTGAACTGTGGTGTTGGAGAAGACTCTTGAGAGTCCCTTGGACTGCAAGGAGATCCAACCAGTCCATTCTGAAGATCAGCCTTGGGATTTCTTTGGAAGGAATGATGCTAAAGCTGAAACTCCAGTACTTTGGCCACCTCATGTGAAGAGTTGACTCATTGGAAAAGACTGTGATGCTGGGAGAGATTGGGGGCAAGAGGAGAAGGGGACGACAGAGGATGAGATGGCTGGATGGCATCACTGACTCGATGGACGTGAGTCTGAGTGAACTCCGGGACTTGTTGATGGACAGGGAGGCCTCTGCGGTTCATGGGGTCGAAAAGAGTCAGATGTGAGTCAGTGACTGAACTGAACTGAACTGAAAACGTGCTTTCTGCATGGGGCTGCTGGTGGTAGAATGCACAATTCAACATGATCTTATTATTGAAAATGATAAGCAAATGATATCATACTGGGAACAACAGAAACATTTATGACTTCTAATACCACCATTATTTGTACTGGGTGTTGCAACATTCACAGTCACACACATTAAACTTTAGAAAAACTCAGTGGAATAGTCTTGGTACTATTTTTAACTCCATTTCATAGATGTAGATACTTTGGCCGCCTGATGCAAAGAACTGACTCATTGGAAAAGACCATGATGCTGGTAAACATTGAAGTCAGGGGAGAAGGGGACGACAGAGGATGAGATGGTTGGATGGCATCACCGACGCGATGGACATAAGTTTGAGCAGGCTCTGGAAGTTGGTGATGGACAGGGAAGCCTGGTGTGCTGCAGTCCATTGGGTCACAAAGAGTCAGACACGACTGAGTGACTGAACTGAACTGATGTAGAAACTAGAGTGATTTCCCCAAGGTCATGTGGTTAGGAAGTGATGGAGCCAACATGCAAAAGCACATTTTCTGAATGAAAAAAAAAATTTTTTTTCATGACACCATGCTGCTGCTGCTGCTGCTAAGTCACTTCAGTCGTGCCCAACTCTGTGTGACCCCATAGATGGCAGCCTACCAGGCTCCCCCATCCCTGGGATTCTCCAGGCAAGAACACTGGAGTGGGTTGCCATTTCCTTCTCCAATGCATGAAAGTGAAAAGTGAAAGTGAAGTCGCTAAGTCATGTCTGACTCTTAGCGACCCCATGGACTGCAGCCTACCAGGCTCCTCCATCCATGGGACTTTCCAGGCAAGAGTACTGGAGTGGGGTGCCATTGTCTTCTCCGTTCATGACACCATACCACTGATCAAATAACAGTACAAGGTTAAGGTCATCAAGTGTCTGAAAAGACACTCATATGTGCAACAGCTGTTTAGAGAAAATAACCACTGTCCAATAGAACTTTCTACCATGACAGAAATATTCTATATCTGCACTGTGTAATATGGTAGCCCTTAGTCACACCTGACTACTGTGCACTTGAAATTGTGGTTACTAATGCAACTGAGAAACTGAATTAATTGTACTTAAGTTTAATTAATTTAAATAGTCACCTGTGACCAATGGCTTCCATATTAGAGGGCACAGGCTGTAGATTATTCTCAGAGAGCAGTCACTAAGTTCTTTTCCAATTGGAGTGGTCAAATGAAGACTGTGTTTTAGGATATTAGAGAGATTATACTACAATTTTCTCCCCAGATACATAGATAGTAGTTTGGTTGAGATTATTCATATCAGTTCAGATTTGAATGGGCAAAGACCTCAAATAGGAGGGACAGCAGTAAAAGTGGAAAGAGAAGAAATTATGAAACAGCAGTTTCTAGGACTTGAGTACTCATTAGCTGTGAGACACCAGTTTTCCTTCTTCAGTGCCTGAGAGACAGTGGAATAATTGAAAAAGAAAATAGGTTAATAAGTACAGGCAGCTGGTTCTGAGGTAAAGACAATTTGATCTTTTTAAAGCATCCTCATAGGATGTAGGGAAGAATTCATTAAATGTCAATGAAAAGAGTGTATCAACTCTTTTATCTTGCTCTAGAAATGCAAGATATTGAATTTAAAGTATCTAGTTGGAACTGTCAGCTCTTGGTCAGGAACAAAGCTAACACCCAATACAGACTTTCCTTACTTTAAGTGCTTATTTAATTGCACCATCATTGTCTATACTCTAAAGAACATGAGGACAAAAAATAAGGAAAAGGAAAGGAGAGCCTTCACAAAAGCAGTAAGGGCTCAGTTCACAGTCAGTGGACTGACATAAATCCAGTCTTGAGGCTAATGGCTTTATATCTTGGACTTCATTAAATTACTTTTGAAGTCTGGGACTGAGTGATGTTTAGCTTTATTTCCTGTAATGTGAAATTCAGGTAGTATTGGTTGGACAATCGCTTTGTACTAGGCACTGTGGCAGAATCCTCTGCCCTAAAGACATCTACAGTCTTACTGAGGTTTAAGGCAGGAAGACAAATCGCCACTCTACAAAGAATGTGTTGAACTATGTAGTTCTGTTTGAGTTTAAAGAAAGAAGGGACACATGGCCACTCGTGAAGGACATCAGAAATGGATCTTTGGAGAAAACTGTAATTTCATTAGTTGACATATAAAGATAGAGGACTTTCAAACCCAGACAAAAATGTCAAGGATATTCTGAGGACCAGAGTACTTATGAGTCACATTATTTATAGTAGAACTCCGAAGCGGGTTTGAGAAAACTTACCTAGTTTTAGTCTTTTGAAAGACTAAACTGTTAACAGAGGTACTGTGGGGAGTCCTGAAGTTTAGGCACATTCATTCAACAAGTATTTAGTGAACATCTACTGAATACTGGCTATTCTCTTGAATTGTAAGGGAAACAGTCTAAAGTAGACTGATTCTCTACCACTTATTTTCAGTGGAAAAGAAACAGTAAGTCAAAAAATTATACAAGTAATTAGTTTTAGTTGTGAGACATTCTTTTAGGAAAATAAAAAATGATGTGAAAGTGGATAATAGAGAAGTCACAGTCCATGGTGTCGCAAAGAGTTGGACACCACTGAGCGACTAACATAATATGTCCTCTAAGGAGTCAAGGAAGACACTTCTGAGGAAGTTACATTTAAGCTGAGGCCCAAAAGATCTGCAGGGCTTCCCAGGTGGCACTAGTGGTAAAGATCCCACCTGCTAATTCAGGAGACAGAAGAGATAAGTAGTATGTTCAAAGGTCCTGGGGTAGGTATAATCGTAATTCAAGGACCTGAACGGAAGTCCATTTGGCAGGTGACTGGTAGTGAAGAGGGTGAACAGAAAGAAAGAAAATCAAGGAAGTAGGTGAGTGGTACTCCAGTGTTCTTGCCTGGAGAATCCCAGGGACAGGGGAACCTGGTGGGCTGCCGTCTATGGGGTCACGCAGAGTCAGACATGACTGAAGTGACTTAGCAGCAGCAGCAGCAGCAGGTGAGTGGTAATGATGAGGGTGAATAGAAAAAGAAATAAAATCAGGGGCCAGGTTAGGATCAAATCATGTATGGTCCTGGGATCTACTTAAAGCATATTGACCTTTACTCTAAGAGCAATAAAAAGCCATTGAATGATTCTAAAAGGGGACGTCAGCAGGGTAGAGATCCTATATCAAGCAGGGTTTTCAACTGCAAACACTGAAATCTACTTTATCTAGTCTAACTAGAAAAACTTCTAAAGATATAACTAAATTTTAACAGAAAAACAGAATAACAATACGAAGTACTTTAAACAGAAAGTAAAATTACTGAAAGGAGAATTAGAGTACACAGCCAGATGCTAGAAGGCTGCTGTATTACAGCCCCTACTGCCACCCTTGCTGCTACGAAAAGAACTCAGACGTCATCACTGCTGTTGGCTACAGGATGCTGCTAGTAGACCTCAGCAGGAGCTGTCTCTGAAATGAGAGTGCTGCCTACCTAGCTCTTCCTTCTCTTCGGAATGAATGCTCCCTCTTTATGTCACTGCCTTCTAAATTGAAATCTCCAGGGATGTGTCAGACTGGTCGCATATCTTAGAGAAACATGAATTTTTAAGATGGAGAATTCCTCAAATATAAACTAAGCATTTGAAGTTCTTGGATAACCAAAAAGAAGTAAAAGTCCATTAAAATGTCTATATTCAATTTTGCAGAAGTCATTAAAATCTGCGAGTCAAAGAGACCCACGAGCTATACTTTAGGAAGATAAAATTTGGTAATTATATGCAGGCTAATGGGTATGCAGGAGAAATCCTATAGGAGGCTTTTGCAAAGTTTTAATGAGGCACTAAATATCAAAACTAGAGAATTAGAAGTAGAAAAAACATGACCTATATGAGAAATAGTTTGAGGAAGACTATCTACATCACATTTTTTTAAATGGGAAAGATCATAGTTGGCTCTAAGTTTCCAAGCTTGGATGACTATGAGAATGGGGGAACCAGGAGGAGAAATTCTGACCATCTATTGAGATGCTCTTGGGATGTGCAAATGAAGATATCCACTGAGTAGTTGAGGTTAAGAGGGCATAAGGCCTAGGGAAATAGAAATGGCTACTGTTTTAAAGGGTGGGGAACCACTTCTTAAATGATGTTTTTTCCATATAATGGGAGCTCAAGTACTATAACACTGGCTCTGCAACCCCGTCACTCACTCAATACCAAGGGATATGAGTAGTTTATCCAATTGTTAAATGTGTAAGGAAGAAACATGGCTGTGTTTTGCCCTTTTTCATCCCTGTTAGTCAATACATGCTTTCCATTATTTCCCATATCCTGGAACTTGTGCTGGGGTAGGCTCTGTGCTGCAGAGTGAGGGACTGAGGACTGTAGCATTTGAAGAAACAACATTAAGATCCTGCATCTTTTTTCATATTGAATGGAAACACTGGAAAATGAAACAAGAGAAATTCAGGGGAGTAAAATATACATGAGAAGTGATGGAGTGTCTAATGTGGCCAGGCGTATGGTTCTAGGCTTTGAATTTGATGTGCGAGTTAAATGTTTTAACCTTAGTCACTTTCAGAAGCTTATATTGAGCCAGATTTTAACAAAAGCTTAAAACTCTGAGTGAAAGGTATTTTGACTTTGGTGTGTAACCTCAGACTATGTCAGCTTTGGCCACAGGCAGGTTTCTAGAAAGCGTTTCCAAAGAGGCAGGGATCTGAGAAAATGTGGGCCTTAAAAAAATGCACTCAGACCACAGAAAAGTCACTTAGGTCCTGGCAAAAGTGCTCAGGTGGTAAAGGTGCAGCCAGGAGGACCAGTAAAGGTCTGAGGACTTTTTAGATAGTGTCAGAGAACTCCAGGCCAGCAGACTCCAGCAAACTGCTGGCTGTTCTGAGAATCACAAGCAGTTTCAGGGTGTGAGACACTGCAGACGGCTATCTAGCACGGTATAACCTGCCACTGCAGGCTAGGTCTAGGGATGTAGAGACGCTACTCAGTCTCAGCCGGTTTTCTCTTCTTCCAGAGAAAACTAGATTTCATTTTCCAGTCTTCCTTGCAGTCCTATGCCCGCATTTTAGTTAACAGACTATGAGGAGAAGTGATGGTGTACATTTTTCCACTTGCCTCTTGCAAACCTTTCTCATATCATCTTCTCTGCTTTATTTCCCTTCCTCAGTTTGGCCAGATCAACAAGGAACCTTGGAATGCACCTGGTGAAGATGATGGGACTAAAAAGTAAAATTAAAATTAAGATGTAACATATGTGTAGCTCTCGCCTCTCCAGAAACAGTAAATGTTTAGGATTTAATTTAGCTTCTTGAAGGTAGATTTCTTCCAGTCGAGATTAAATCGATAGGTTATGGGTTATGAGTAGATTAGATTGACTAGCATCCTAACAAGTTTAAAAACAAGCAGAATTTCTCCATCTACTCTTTGTTTCACTCCAATACCAAAGAGCTTTTGCTATTTTTCTAATATTGCTGAATACTGTGTTTATAATTTTTACCAGGAGCAAAACTGTGGCTGTGGACTGAATTATCTGAAGAAAAAAATTGGTGTGAGGCCAGTACTGTAATAATCTTGGATGTCTGGATTCCGTTACTGTAAGGCAAAAAATTAAAACCATAATACAACACCTAAAAATGGATAAAATGAAAAAAAAAAAAAGCTATCTAATGCTGTCAGGGATATGGAGCAATCAGGACTCTCAAATACTGTCATGGAGTTATAAAATGATATATCTTACTTTGGAAAAAACTTGGTAGTTTTTTATAAAATCAAATATTCTTCTATCCTATGGCCTAGGAATTCTCCTAGGTATTTATCCAAGAAAAATGAAGATATAGACACAAAACTCTATGTGCAATAATGTCCATGCTGACTTGACTCACAACATACCCAAAGCTGGAAATAGCTCAGGTATCCATCAACAGGAAAACAGACTTAAAAAAATTAACTGTGGCATCTTCCTACATTTAACACTCCCTCCATATTCCTTCCTGCTGCTGCTGCTGCTGCTAAGTCGCTTTAGTTGTGTCTGACTCTGTGCAACCCCATAGATGGCAGCCCACCAGGCTCGCCCATCCCTGGGATTCTCCAGGCAAGAATACTGGAGTGGGTTGCCATTTCCTCCTCCAGTGCATGAAAGTGAAAAGTGAAAATGAAGTCACTCAGTCATGTCTGACTCGTAGCGACCCCATGGACTGCAGCCTACCAGGCTCCTCTGTCCATGGGATTTTCCAGGCAAGAGTACTGGGGTGCCATACTCAGTATCAAAAACTAATCCACTGCTGAAACATGACAACATAGATGGATTTCAAAAATATCCTTAAGTGAAAGAAGCCAGAGACTAGAGTATACCTACTTTATGATGCTATGTACATGCATTTGTAAATTAGAGGAAACTGATGTATGGTGAGAAAGCAGAACAACTGCTTCTTGAGGGACAGGGATTCACTGGGAAGCAGCAATAGGGCATTTCCTGGAGTGACAAGAAATGTCCATTTCTTGATGGATGTAGGATGTATATACTTGTCAAAACTAATTGAACTGTCAACTTTAAATTTGTACATTTCATTATTTGTCAATTATGCTTCAATAAAAATGTAAATTGAAAAACTTCTGCTTTAAAAAATAAGGCAAAGAACTCTGAGCTTCAAAAGAACTATCAGCATTCTAGCAAACAATAGCCTAGCTTTGAGCTGCTGAAGGAGGCTCAACTCTGCCCGGGCATGGAGAACCTCTCTGGACAATTATTGACAAGGTTAGGAGATGCTGTAAATGAATTTTTGACTCTTCTTTCTGTAAACTTGTAATTAATGTGGGATTTTACTTTGAATTCAAGGCCATTGATGGTTAGAATTCAACCGGAAAGCCCATTTAATTTTTAACTCCTATCTGAAAATTTGATACTGTTGGGGAGCTTATATCCACATTTGGGACCTCTCTCTCTTGTGATTTTTTTTTAAAACTAGAGAATCGTTATGCTTTTTATTATATGAGAATTCTAATGTTGTATTAGAAGTCGTATCTCTGACATGCTATGTTGGACTATGCAGCTGGACAAAATCTGGGATGGAAAAAGAATAGGGAGCAAAAGTTCAGCCTTATGGACAGAACCTTTTGATCAAACTTATCTCTGTCTACAAAAGTACCAGGAGGATAATCAAAGTGCAGAGGGCTTCCATGGTCTATAGCTGTGGAGAGTGGCATTAGGATTATTTCAGGCTAAAGACACTTGAGAAACAGCAGGTGCAAGAAGGATTATCTGACCTCCCCTTTTTTTCCTGAAAGCAGGAGAGAGAGAGAGAGAGAGAGAGAGAGAGATAAAACTCCCAAGGGAAAGATACCCTCCTTACACTAGGAAGGAAGAAACAGTTTTATCACCAGAGGCGGGATGTCAGGCCAAGAGAATGCTGTACACACAGAACTGATTAGAATAACTCTTACTCTCCTTTGTTGTTGCTGTTCAGTCACTAAGTTGTCTTAATCTCCCCATTTATTTTAGCTATTTTCCACTATTGTCTCTGATCAACTTAGTGTATGAGCATTTAGGTTTTTGCCACTTCTTTCAGTCTTCATTTTCCTATGGGGACCCCCCCGCCAATGCATCTGTAAAAATCATTGTGGTTTTTTTCCTATTAATACACCTATGTCAATTCTAATTTTCAGGACCAGTAGAGATCCTAAGAGGGTAGAAGTAAAGTTTTGCCTCTTCTACTGGCAAGGAATTATGAGGTTCAGTTAGCCAGCCCACTGGCTTCACATGTAAAGCTGCATCTTTTTTTTTTTAGCCTCAACCATAAAAAATTATTCTCCATCTGTAGACTACTGTCTTTTATCTCAGTCCATAACTTGGGCTTCCGAGATGCCTCAGTGAATACAGAACTTGCCTGCAATGCAGAAGACACAGGAGACACAGGTTCGATCCCTGGGTTGGGAAGATACCCTGGAGAAGGAAATGGCAACCCACTCCAGTATTCTTGCCTGGAGAATCCCATGGACAAAGGAGCCTGGTGGGCTACAGTCCAAAGAGTCACAAAGAGTCGAATACTACTGAGCATCTAAACACAGAACAGATAATTTGAATAAGGCAGAGAGGTAGGTATTTCTTAAGAGGTGATATTTAAAATCAGTAATACTTGTCCATGAAAAGAATGACTAGACAAAAACAGAGAGGACTAAGAAAGAATTCTTAAAAACATATTATTTATAAAGTTCTGAAAAAAGAAAATAAATCAGTGAATTAAATGGAGAATGGGTGATTGAGAGGTAGGAGAAAGCTATAGAAAGACAGCAAAGGAGAAGCTTCAGCAAGATGAATGATGCTGAGGTCTAAAAGGGTAACACACGGAAAAGGCAATTCTGCTTTTTAATATCTATTCAATTACAAAAGACACGGCAATCTCCAAAAAGCCTTGAAATACACTGTCATTGTTCATGGCTATAACCTAATCATTATTAGAATGCAGGTTCCTCAAGATTAGGTGGTGTTCACTCCGAGTACCTAGCTCCCAGTTGCCACTGAACAACATATCTGTGAAATAAATGGTCTTATTTTTCCTGTGTAGACATAGTCCCTATGTTTACTTTATAGGTAAAGAAGCAAAATACTTGGCCATGATCATGAAGTTAAATAACTGAGAGTCTGATTCCCGATAATTGGTACTATGCTCTGTCCTATGATAGGAAGGCACTCAAATCTCATTTCCTTGTCTCGTTCACATCTTTGTTCAAATGACAGCTTCTCAGTAAGGCCAACCCTGACCACTCCATTCAAAACTACATTTCCTTCTCTGAACATCTCTGTTCTATTGCTTTGCACAGCACTTATTACCATCTAATATGTTATATAATTAATATATTTGTTTTATTTTAGTTTACTGTTGATTCAGAATATAAGCTACTGGAGAGATGCTTTTTTCTGCTTTGTTCACAGATATATTCCAGATGCTTTTCAGAGTGACTGATATTAAGTAGATGTTTAAAAAATTATATGTTGAATGTATTAAAAGTTACAATTCTTTGGAAACATAAGAAATAAAACACAGTACTCTTTTTTAGTCACCAAGTTTGAGTTTTGGAAAATAAGTAACTCTAGCTTCTTTCAGTTTTCAACATTATAAATATAATCCCTGCATCCAGTCAATGAGTAAAAAGAAAATAATGATACCACTACTCCATTCTAAGTTATGTAGCACACTGAGCTATTTGGCAGAAAATGGCTCTAAACCATAATATATGTTAACATATGTAAAGTGGATAGTAACTGATTTTCAAAACATTATTCATACATGTGTGACTTTAATTAGGAAGCTATAATGGACACATTATGAATTTTCATGAAGAAAAAAGCCAGCATCTGGACTTGAGATTCTACACAAAGGAAAGCTAGGTTTCCTTGTCCTTTTCTAGGGCCCATGAAACCTAAATTTTCTTCAGCTAAAATGTCCTCAGAAACAGTAAAATAAAACCTTAAACTCTAAAGTCAATAAGCTTTCACCACCAACTTTTTACATTCATGATCCAAAGCTTATAGAGAAGGCCACATGCCATATTTTTAAAAAAATTCTCTAACATAGCTAGAACATGACAATATTTCTATAAATCTCAAGTTCTTGTTTTGTACATGTATTTTTAAAAGACATATACTTGTCTATTTAACTGAGACATTTTGAAAATTTTAAAGTATCATCAGCAGTAAATCATCCTAGGTTTGAATTCTTTGACACTGGCCAAAAACACTACTTGAAGAAATACTTTTTCTCCAAAAATTCATGAAACTATGTCAAGAGATCATAATTCTGTATCAAAACCTTGTGAAGAATTCTTTCCCACATGTAAAGAAAGAGATTTTGCCATCTTGGAAATGCATGTGGATGCAGTAACTATTTCTAATTCACTAAAATATCCACTTAGCTTCTAGAGCACTTATATCTTAAGTAATATTAAGATAATTATTACTTAATATCTTGTAATTGTTTCTTTATCATCTCCTCGAGAGCTCTGAAATCTCCTGGAAGACAATAAACTACTGAAAAAAATATTGCTACTCTCTTCTATTATTAAACATTAAAACAGGCATTCAAACTACATTTGATTGGTTCAACAATAATAAATTAATTTAAATGCTGCTCATTTAATGTAAATCACTCTACATACTTACACAAAAAGTATGAGCCATTATCATTCTTTAAGTAAATAATTACCCTAGTCAAAAAACTTTTTCATTTCTTAATAAATATGAAATAATTTGATCTTGTTTCTTTGTGAAAATACTGAATACTCCAATTTTGGTCATTTATATGATACATACATATTTATATATCTTTGATCATTCAAAGATACATACATGTGTATATTCAATTATTTGCTATGAACTTTTTAGGATATTTCAGTACATTTTCTTCTTTATTCCTTATAACACCCCTTAGAACTGGACATGGAACAACAGACTGGTTCCAAATCAGGAAAGGAGCACATCAGGGCTATATATTGTCACCCTGCTTATGTAACTTATATGCAGAGTACATCATGAGAAATAGTGGACTGGATGAAGCATAAGTTAGAATCAAGATTGCCAGGAGAAATATCAATAACCTCAGAGATGAAGATGACACCACCCTTATGGCAGAAAGTGAAGAAGAACCAAAGAGCCTCTTGATCAAAGTGCAAGAGGAGAGTGAAAAAGTTGGCTTAAAGCTCTACATTCAGAAAACTAAGATCATGGCATCTGGTCCCATCACTTCATGGCAAATAGGTGAGGAAACCATGGAAAAGTGGCAGACTTTATTTTTGGGGGCTCCAAAATCACTGCTGATGGTGACTGCAGCCATGCAATTAAAAGACACTTGCTCCTCGGAAGGTCTTTCCCTGGTGGCTCAGACGGTAAAGCGTCTGCCTACAATGCGGGAGACCTGGGTTCAATCCCCGGGTCAGGAATATCTCCTGGAGAAGGAAATGGCAATCCACTCCAGTATTCTTGCCTGGAAAATCCCAGAATGGAAGAGCCTGGTAGGCTACAGTCCATGGGATCGCAAAGAGTCGGACATGACTGAGTGAATTCACTGAATTCAGTGCTCCCTGGAGGAAAAGCTATGACCAACCTAGAAAGCATATTAAAAAGCAGAGACATTACTTTGCCAACAAAGGTCCATCTGGTCAAGGATATGGTTTTTCCAGTAGTCCTGTATGGATGTGAGACTCGGACTGAGCGCTGAAGTATTGATGCTTTTGAACTGTAGTGTTGGAGAAGACTCTTGAGAATTCCTTGGACCATAAGGAGATCCAACCAGTCCATCCTAAAGGAAATCAGTCCTGAATATTCATTGGAAGGACTAATATTGAAGCTGAAATTCCAATACTTTGGCTACCCAATGGAAAAACCGACTTATTTGAAAAGACCCTGATGCTGGGAAAGATTGAAGGAGGAAGGAGAAGGGGATGACAGAGGATGAAATGGTTGGATGGCATCACTGGCTCAATGGATATGAGTTTGAGTAAACTCCAGGAGTTGGTCATGGACAGGGAGGCCTGGCATGCTGTAGTCCATGGGGTCTCGAAGAGTCAGACATGACTGAGCAACTGAACTGAACAGAAAAACATCAATGTCTTCACATTTTAGTGAGAAAGCTCAGGATTAGAAAAGTAAAATTAATTGTCTAAGATCTTACTGACAGTAAAAATCAAAGTTGATATTTAATTGTAAATCTTTAAATACAAAGTCAGTTATCTTTCCCAAGTAACACAGCTGACTTATTATTAATACCTACATATTCTCCATTCAAACAAGCATTACTAATGTATATTGTGTATACACTGAAAAGTAAGTGAAAGTGTCAGTCATTCAGTTGTGTCCAACTCTCTGCAACCCCATGGACTGTAGCTTGCCAGGTTTCTCTCTCCATGGAACTCTAGGCAAGAATACTGGAGTGGTAGCCATTCCCATTCCCTACTCCAGGGGATCTTCCCAACCCAGGGACTGAACCTGGGTCTCCTGACTTGCAGGTAGATTCTTTACAGTCTGAGCCACCAGAGAAGCCTATAGAAGACAGAGAGCCTCTAAGCATAGATTGTTGTTATTCAGTTGCTGAACTGTGTTCACCTCTTTGCAAACCCATGGACCGCAGCACTCTAGGCTCCAAAGCATAGGTGAACACATCTAAATGGATACACAGTAATTCCCACACAGGTATAGGGCTTGCTTTCTTGATTTGGCATCTGATACCTACAATAAGTAAGAGAGTTTCATTTTTGGCTTTTTCAAAGTGGTTTATACTTAGGATCAAAAAATAGTGACAGGAAGGATCAGATAATCTTAGTTCATTATCTACTCTTTTACTTTCTCTTTAAATGTTTTTCCTCTCTTGAACTACATTTAAAAAAAAAAGAAACACTGTCTAAATTCAACTCCATACTGTTCCTGTTATTCAACATTTGTCCTGTGTTAAGTGTTTGATAGATACTCAAATATTTACTGAGCAAAGACAATGTGATGACTTTTTTTTAAACTAAGATCGGTTGACAGGGTCCCTATAAACCACTGTGAATTATATTACCAGTTTCAAATCAGCTCCCACCAAGGGAGTTCAAGTGTATGTTTCCTTTACCTCTTTGGCATCTCTGATTTTTTTGTACTTTCAGGAATTAGGAAAATCAAGTTGAATGCTCAGTTTACGATAGTCACTCCAAAAGTAGCCTCCACGATAAATGCCAAAGCTTACAAATTCATAAACCACTCCTTAGCAAACAAGATTTGTGACAGAAAACTCCAAGATTTTTGTAAATTATTACAAATTACAATGGAAAATTCTTTCTGCTGGGTTTGCTCTTTTTATGAGTATAAAGGTAGGGATTCATCTTGTTGGTTAGGCTCATAATCTTTGATTCATCTTCAATTTTGAGAAAACACACCCCGAGGAGGGTCTGATTTACATCACTGAAGTAAGACAAGGATTCTAATCTGCAATCTTCAATTTTGTTACAACTATTTGAAGACTAAATTTAATTTTAATTTGCCTGTTTTCCCTTCTCTCAGTACAAAGATGTTTTGATTACAGGAGGGGTGGAGGTGAGGGAGATGATGATAATGTGGTGGTGGCGGTGGTGATATAGGTGGTGATGGTGTGTGTGTGTGTGTGTACGTGTGTAAAAGAGGTAGGCGGAGCAGAAAGCAGCATACGGGACTGTATTTGTTAATCTGCTCATAAACTTAACAGATTTTTTAGCTGAAATTTCACCAGTGTTAATTGTACAGAATTCACATGCAGAATTCATGCTGCGAAAATCTTCTTGGGGAAAAAAACAAAACAAAACAAAACCAAGTGCACAGCCGGCCTGTTATGTAAGATGTTTATTTTCATCCAATCCAACCCACCATAGGCAGAACAGAAAATAGGCCAGCACTTCTGACCAGTGACATCACCTCATCATCAGCAGAGAGCAGGAAAGGCTGATCACCATATTGTTAGCAAAGAGGATAATTTTCTTCCACAATTGTTTCTCTTGTGGAAACTTTTTTTTTGGAAGATAGTGATCTCATGTCCCTTTGATGTTTATTTCTTCAGATTCTGTAATAACAGTGACGCTACCTGGATTCCAGGTCCTGTACAATGCACATAAACACTTATTTCAGTACTTTTTCTATGGGTCTCCAAACTTTAAAAGATTGAATCATTTTAGCAGAATACTGACATCCTAGGGAAATTGTCAAGAGAGGAGGGAAAGCATATGATATTTAATTTTATGCAGCATTTTATACAGCACTGGGTAATTTGCTTTGCAGAAAGCCTTCTTTCACAGACTGCTCTGCTTTTTAATATTTAAGAAGATGAATTTGTATTTATTTCATGAATACTAGACTTAAATGCAGTTTTAATGTATTTTAAGTAACTTTACATCTTTTTTAGAATATAGACATTGTAACTTAGAAAGAGTGAAGTGGGTGAAATTATGTGTGTATGTGTGTAATTATGTGTGTACGTGTGTGTGTGCATATAGATTTTTCTATTAATTCAAAATTAAAAGAAAACTAAAAGTATGATCCTTTTTATGTTAGAAGTTGATTCAGCTAAACTTAGAAAATACATCACAATAAAACCAACCACTCTGGTTTTGCTTATGATAGCCCTGGCAAAATGTCTTCTCTCTTTTCAAGGGGGCAATCTTCAGGATCATTCTATATTATCCACTTTTTAATACTCCTGTCTAGTCTTATTTCATTCTCCCTCTAGAGGAAATCAGTGGTATTACAATTCAAACGTTAAAATCTATTAAGATACCAGCAGGCCTTAACTGAAACACAATCATGAGAATAATTCCTTGATTTCATTTATATTCAACTTAGTCCTAGCCATTATCTTAAGTAGCTCTAAACTTTCAGCATCTTTCTCTTTAAGGCAGAAAGTCACTATCTTAAGGTTTTTGGGGTTTGGTTTATTTGCTTGCTTTCTAATAGTAAAACCAAAATATTAACTCTAATGAAGAGCAGTTTCATTAAGAAAGGTGGATTGTACTGAAAAGGTTAGAATTTAAGTGTCTAATACAGTGAGTGTTGTGCATTTGTGATTCCATCAGTCTGATTATTGTATTTAAGGATCATATTACATCTGCTATGTAGTATTTGAGGGCACTGGCTGCCATTTAATGTTGTATAAATTGAAAGCTATAATATAATATATATAAATTGAATATAACAATAAAAACTGTCCTAATACCCTGAAAACAGGAATGTCAAATATTAGGACTTGGACAAAAATATCCATCTTCTTTCAAGAGAAGATGAATATAGAGAAAAGGGCTCCCTTCTCTTCCTTCTAGAGACATGAATAGTTTGATTTGGGGAAACCTATTTTTTCTATCTGTAAACTGGGAGTAATTGTATCTATCTACAGTAGTGTCAGGATCAAAAAATATATGTTGATTGCCTGGTATGTGACTGACTCCGAGAAAATGGCTTTACTCTTTCCTTTCCTTTTTTTTTTTTTTTTAATAAAAATTCTCTGACTCAGGCTGCAAAGTAAAAACATAAAAATTTGTAAAACTTTTCAGGAGAGTGTCCTCATTTTTTGATATACCTGCTCTTATTTTCTGTTCTTATTCTAAATTTCTCTGCTCTTATTTTAAATTTCAGACTGACAGCATGATTTTGTGTTCAAAATGTTGCTGCTGTGTCCTTACAGAAATTTCATTTGTGGGAGAGCAGACTGGAAAGACAGAAATCTGTAATGTATGTATTTTATATGGGACTGTGTTTGTGGTAGGACATAGAAGGAAAAGGAGAAACAGGGAATTCTGTATGTTTTGACCTAGAAACAAGTTCAACACATAAAGTTTAAAAAAGCAAGATATAGTAGAATATGATCATGTGTATTATATTTGCATTTTAAAATCCTAGAAAATTATGAAAATATTTGCAGGAAGATGAGATTATCCAGAACTCTGGGGACCTTTTTATTCCTTCTGTACTACATGCATAAAATAATTCAATAAGTAATATACATTATAAAATTTTATAAGGCGGTAAGTCTTTTTCCCAATTCTAAACTCCACTATCTTAGTTTCGCTCCCCCAAACAACCACTATATACAATTTATCATCTTAAGACTTGTCTATGCATGATACATAAATAAGCATACATATGCACAATAAATATGTATATAATTGACTGGTTATTCCAGTAGTCCTGTTTCATAGTGTCTGTGAATACTGAATTAGCAACTATTGTATCATTACTCCTAGGGAAAATACGGAGTTAGGTTCCTGTGAGCCTCTGGTTACAATGCTGTCATCAACTGATCAATATGTAACTTTGCTTTAGGTGTGTTTCTGTTTGAAGATATCTTACTTACTATTCATTAACACTGAACTTATAGCCAACAACACTATAACTCATGCCTGAACAAAAGTTATCTAACATTTTCTCTGTAAAGCACATCACAGCATATTTCTGTTTAGGAATATTAGACAGAACTTCAGTTTATGGTCATTTTAAAGAGCAATGTGTTAGTTACTCAGTCGTGTCTGACTCCTTGTAACTCCACGGACTGTAGCCCACCAGGCTTCTCCGTCTATGAGATACCCGGGCAAGAATACCGAAGTGGATTGCCATTCCCTTCTCCAGCAAAATCACCAACAAAAGTCACAAAAATGAGAAAAGCCATGCATTTAAATAGAGTGCAAAAGGGACATTTGTTTACAGCATGGGAGCAGAAGCAAGAAAGCAGAACATTGTCTTGTTTAACCTAGGAAGTTCTGTGAGTATTGATTTTGGGGTTATAAATAAATTTAGCAAGTAGACAAGACCTTGATGTTGGGAAAGATTGAGGGCAAGAGTAGAAGGGTGCGGCAGAGGATGAGAAGGTTAGATAGCATCCCTGACTCAACAGACATGAGTCTGTGCAAACTCTAGGAGATAGTGAAGCCTGGCGTGCTACAATTCATGGGATTGCAAAGAGTTAGACATGACTTAGTGACTGAATAGCAACAAAGATAAATCTACAAATAATGAGTGTTGGCTGTTATACGCGTGTGTGTGCTCTGTATGCATATATATGAATATATGCATTCATCTCCTCTATCACACACTAGCAATATATTATAATGTATTTCTGAACATTACTCTATAGTATTGGTCAGTATTTACTAGCACAGACTCTGAAGTTAGACTGTCTGAGATCATATCCTAACATTAACTAGCTTTAACTAGTTAATGTGTGTGATCTTGAGCAGGCTACCTAAACATCCTGTGTCTGCTAAACTAATCTATAATATGGGGATTATAAGGAGTCCTATTTGCGGGGGTAGCATTGAGGATCCGATAAGTTAATACGCAAAAACACTTTTAACAGGTGAAGTCGCTCTTTGCAACCCATCTCTGTCTGACTCTTTGCAACCACATGGACTGTAGCCTACCAGGCTCCTCCGTGCATGGGATTTTTCCAAGCAAGAGTACTGGAGTGGGTTGCCATTTCCTTTTCCCGGGGATCTTCTGGAGCCAGGGATTGCACCCAGGTCTCCTGCATTGCAGGCACATGCTGTCAGAGCCACCAGGGAAGTGACCCCCCCGCAAAATGCACTTAGGACATGCCTATTTGCTCTGTCATCATTTGAGTGTATTTGTGGGATTATTCCTTATTGGTCTATATAGTGCACCCTCACTCTTTTAAAACAAAAAACAGTGATACATTGCATGGCTAATGCTATCATTTTAACTCCTGCCCAAAGAATACTTTTAGGTAACTTCCTATCTTGTGATTCAGTAAGAATCTTGGAACACATTTCCATGTGTACATGTGGAAATCTATCTCTAGGCAAAGGAATCGTGCTTTTTAAATTTTGATATATATTACCACATTTCTCTCCAGCATTCATTATAATAATCATATATAGCCAGGAGGGGGAAAGCTACTTTCTTTCCATAAAGAGACAAAAAATAATGACTCTTAGTTCTTACCTTCTGCTCAAATGCCAAGAAAAAAATTTTTTTTTCCTACAATAGTATGAATACATGATCCCTTCATTGTTTACTGTGTCAGTGTAAGTGACATCAGAATGACTCTTCATACCAGTCGGTGTTTAGGTTTACAAAGCACTGAAAGGTTTGCAAATATTTTGCAGATTATATGAATTCTCTCAAGACCACCAATATAGAACGTTTTATCAGTCCAATAAGATTTTCCCCTCTCAGTTAAGTAGGAATAAAACTACCATTTCCTCTACTAGATGCTCCGTTTTACATTAGTCAGCCTCCAATAAAGTCACCTGATTATTACATTATTTAGGAAATGAAATAGGAAAAGCAGAATAATTGATACACATTGTGCTTTAAAGGCGCTGGTACTGGCAGCAGAAACTTAGGGAAAAAATTAAATCCTGTTTAAAAGGATATTTTTTTAAGGCCGAGAGCATTAAGAGGTTCCACAAAAATAATTCTAATATAAAGCAGTCCTCTGGCTTCTTCAGTGTTTCCACCTCATTGCTGCCTGCCTGCCTGCCTCCCAAATCATTATCAGTCAAACATGATTGAATTTTTGCTTCCTTTTACAACTTCTTTAGAACAGACTGTGTTTCAGTTTTTAATTTATTTTTAAAAGAATATTCATTAATCTCTCTATAAGCAATCACAAAGATATCTGGAATTCTGATTATGGACTGTGGAGACAATAACCACAAAGAACTGAACTGAGGTACATTTTTGACAAGGGGAGGATATCCCTGGAAGCTCTCTATGGGGACTGGGGAAAGGTTCTAGAAAATAGCCTGAGTCATTCTTATTAGGAGAGCCAGGGAGGAGAGCAGCTGTGCAAAATTAGAACCAGTATCTTCCTACCCTCCATTTTTAACTTTTCAGATGATTTCTTTTTTCTGGTCAATTCTTCCTGAGAGGGGCAACCTAATCAGACATAATCTTTGCTTTTAGAGGTTACCATGGTGACTGGCCAGGACAGACGAGCTTCTCTCAGCATCACAAACACACTGTGTATGGCGCTAAGTAAGCCTTGTATGCCATCAGAGTTTTTCTTGGAACAATAAAACAAATAGGAAACACTGAAATTGGTCACAGCAATCAGAAATGATATTTCCCTGTATTGATTTTTTCCTTGCTTTTGCCCTTTCTTATCTGTGTCATATCTCTTTGAAGTATACATCAAGGCTTCGTGCTTATTACAGGAAGCAAAAATACAGTGAATCTTAAATATATATATATATATATATATATATATGGAGCAGGATAGTGAAAGAGTCACCTACCACTGATGTTCTGCTCAAGTGAAAGACAGTTTCACTCACTATCACTGACAGACAATGAGACTAGCACAGTCGGAAGACACCTCCATGGCTAAAGGAACATAAGAGCGGTCCCTGACTGATGGGATGGAGGATACAATGCACACTACTTTTTTAAGGGCTTTAATTTTTTAGAGCAGTTTTAGGTTCACAGCAAAAACTAGTAGGAAGTACAGTTACTATATATTCCCAGGCTCCACAGATGCAGACACTCCTCCCCTACCAATATCCCCTGCCAGAGTAATATATTTGTAACAACTGACAAACTCACACTGACACATCCTTATCACCCAGAGTCCAGAGTTCACAGCAGTGTTTACTCTCGGTGTTGTATTGAATACGTTCAGTGGGTTTGCACAGATGCATAATGATTTATATCCTCCAATGTACTATCATCCAGAGTATTTTCACTGCTCTAAAATGCCTTTGTGTTCTGCCTATTCATCCCTTCCCACTCATCCTCCCAACCTCTAGCAACCACAGATCTTTTTACTGTCTCCATAGTTTTGCTTTTTCCAGAATGTCACATTGTTGGAATCATACAGTATGCAGCATTTCCAGATTACCTTCTTTCACTTATTAATATGCTTTTTAAAATTTTTAGCATTTTTTAAAACAATAAATCCCATTTTTCTCTCCTGCCATATTGATCACTTCATTTTCCTAAAGTTTCTGACTCTTTGGGCTTATGAACAAGGTTTAGCTAGTCAGAAAATGCCAAGCACAAGGTAATTCAGAATTTGAAATCAATTTCTCAAGTGAAAAAGAGAGAAAGGAAATATTATACAGAGAGGGTGGAGAACTCACAAACACCAACACCACCACCAAAAGACAAGCAGGCAAGAGAATCACCGACCAGCAACGCATGAGCTTTAGAAAAGTAGATAAAGGCAGAGAGGGGCTCTGGCAGTGAGTGAGGACGGGTATGAAGACTCCCTTAACAAGAAGTTCTGGACCCTCCAAGCCACACAAACGTGCTTGTTCAGGGGTTGAAGAAGTTGTGAGTAATCCTCCGCACCCCACCCCAAATTGCCCAGAGAGTTGTTAATATTCTGTTTACTGGTAAGCTATGAGTCAGTGCTAGGTCTGAAGTTTTCTCCAATACCCGGATTAAAATTAATCGCCTTCTCACTACTCCCAAAGCTCTTTGTTTATGACTCATGCAGGCAGATTAATCATTTCAGATTTTGCATTACTGTTATTTATGTTCTAGTCTTCCTTCTTCACTAGAGTACAAATTTCTCTAGGACAGGAATCTTGTTTTTGACTTTGTGTTATGCAAAGTACCTTACAAACAGCAAATACACAGTAAACACTGGTTAATAAAACTGACCTTGAATCCACAGGTGTTTGGTATGATTTTCTTCCTCCCCTACCAAAAGGATATTTATGGATAACAAAGCCCAACTTTGCCAATTTCACTGTTCTAACAGAAAAAAATAGCTACAATATATAAAAACATGGTGGGCAAACATTTTTCTCTTTCTATGACATCCCACAAGTCTTTCTGGGTTTTGGTTCACAAACATCTAATACAAGAGGAATTGGAAAGGATAGATGGATTATCTTGAATTAAACTTGCACATAAAAAATAACTCCCACCATCCTTATTAAAAGACCTCTGGATTAGGGTAGAGGAGAAGGGACAAGCTAAATAAAGAGGTCTATGTGTTCCCAAAGCAGAGGGAAAGGCATGTACTGCATTGCTGCTGGGAAGGCCATGGGCCCAAGAAGAAAACAGCTGTGGGCCACACAGGGCAGATGGCCCCACAGGCGATCTGGGAAAAAAAAAAATCATGCCAGACTCATGGCTCAGAATAGCAGAGCATCCCTAGATCTGAAAGGAACCAGGCAGATGGGGATAATGCCCATCTCGTGGGTGTTAGTGAAAATAACGTTAGTTCTAGTGAAAATAAATGTGGACAAATGACTGAAAGTCAGTTGCTTCTTCCCTGCCTCTGCCTAAATTTTCCACCCTTACAAACTACCCGACCTGTGTGATGCTGGCCCTAAAGTAGTGATCGCAAGAAAGATATCCTAATAGTTTAGGAGGCTAAGGTTCCCATCAGTGGTGTAATAGGGGTTCTGTGTGAGAAATTAAATCAAATTGTAGAAGAGAAGCCACAGCTTGTTACTTAGACAATCGTATTTTTGGACTGAGATTCATACATGTTTCAGGAATTCCACCATTATATCACAATATCTATAAATATAAGGAATGAGGAAGTAGTTGAGCCAACAGTTTACTGTGAAATGAAAAGGGAAAAACAATTCAACACCATTCACTAAATTTCTCATTTCTCAACCTAAAACTCTAAAGTCAATAGAATTTAGCCTTAGATTATCAATCTCAAAATATATCCTCACTTGGAGTTAGGTGAAATTTTCTAAGATAAATGAAAAATGAATTCTAGATACTATTATCTGCACATTCATGTTCACTCATGAGAATCATTTGTAGGAAACAGTTTCCAATTCAGTGAAAGGGTTGAAGCTATTTATCATAAAAGCCAGAAGTTCGGACAGGGTGTTGGGACGTTGCTTTGTCAGGCAGCAGCTATGTCACTCCCTTCATGATAAGACACCATGATAGATATTTGGGGTTGACTTTTTGGTACCACCCCTCGAGGACTCATGAAAATCATATAATAAATACAGTAATAACAAATCCTCTCTTTTCTCTTCAAGCACCCTAACTCATGCTATCGCCACATTTATTTATTGGTGGAGGACCCTTCTCCTATCTCCCGTTTCACTATTTCATAGAAAAAGTGTAACCAACAATCTTGGTCCCCACATACACAATCAGAAATACTCTTTTACCTCTGAGAGCCCTACTCCTGTGCTCTCTCTGATCTCCTTAAATCCAATCTAAATGCTTTATCATGGCAAATGATGCTATTTCCTGTTACCTTTCCTGATTTATTTCCAAACCCGACCATCTCTTTTTACTATGTGCGGCAATGGTTTTGATAACACCCATTCCTTAATCATGTCGTATGTTGCCCACATTTTCATATATATATTTTGCTTTGTTTGAAACTTCCTGCATCTATTCCGGTATGTATAAAGAAAGTGTCTCCAGTATATATCCCTTTCTTTTTCATTTCCTACTTTCTCTGTGTATCCTACTGAACCCCAGGCATCATTCATTAATTTGTTCATTGAACACTATTAAATAATACTTACTATGTGCCAGATCTAATAATCATGATGTGCCAGACCTAATAATCAGATTTAATAATCAGATAATCATGATAGTATGATCACTCACCTAGAGCCTGACATCCTGGAATGCGAAGTCAAGTAGGCCTTAGGAAGCACCACTATGAACAAAGCTAGTGGAGGTGATGGAATTCCAGTTGAGTTATTTCAAACCCTAGAAGATGATGCTGTGAAAGTGCTGCACTCAATATGCCAGCATATTTGGAAAACTCAGCCTTGCCCACAGGACTCGAAAAGGTCAGTTTTCATTCCAATCCCAAAGAAAGGCAATGCCAAAGAATGCTCAAACTACTGCACAATTGCACTCATCTCACACGCTAGCAAAGTAATGCTCAAAATTCTCCAAGCCAGGCTTTAATAGTACATGAACTGTGAACTTCCAGATCTTCAAGCTGGGATTTAGAAAAGACAGAGGAACCAGAGATCAATATCCATTGCCAACATCTGTTTGGATCATCAAAAAAGCAAGAGAGTTTCAGAAAAACATCTAATTCTGCTTTATTGATTACGCCAAAGCCCTTGATTGTGTGGATCACAACAAACTGTGGAAAATTCTGAAAGAGATGGGAATACCATACCACCTGACCTGCTCTTGAGAAATCTGTATGCAGGTCAAGAAGCAACAGTTAGAACTGGACACAGAACAACAGACTGGTTCCAAATCGGGAAAGGACTATGTCAAGGTTGTAAATTTTCACCCTGCTTATTTAACTTATATGCAGAGTACATCATGTGAATGCCAGTCTAGATGAAGCACAAGCTATAATCAATAACCTCAGATATGCAGATGATACTACCCTTATGGCAGAAAGTGTAGAAAAACTAAAGAGCTTCTTGATGAAAGTGAAAGTGAAAGAGGAGAGTGAAAAAGTTGGCCTAAAACTCAACATTCAAAAAACTAAGATCATGGCATCTGGTCCCATCACTTCATGGCAAATAGATGGGGAAACAAGAGAAACAGTGACAGACTTTATTTTGGGGGGCTCCAAAATCACTGCATATGACTGTAGTGATGAAATTAAGACACTTGCTCCTTGGAAGAAAAGTTATGACCAACCTAGACAGCACATTAAAAAGCAGAGACATTACTTTGCCAACAAAGGTCCGTATAGTCAAAGCTATGGTTTTTCCAGTGGTCATGTATAGATGTGCGAGTTGGACTATAAAGAAATCTGAGCACCGAAGAATTGATGCTTTTGAACTGTGGTGTTGGAGAAGACTCTTGAGAGTCCCTTGGACAGCAAGGAGATCCAACCAGTTCATCCTAAAGGATATCAGTCCTGAATATTCATTGGAAGGATTGATGTGGAAGCTGAAACTCCAATACTTTGGCCACCTGATGCAAAGAACTGACTCGTTTGAAAAGACCCTGATGCTGGGAAAGATTGAAGGCAGGAGGAGAAGGGAATGACAGAGGATGAGATGGTTGGATGGCATCACTGACTCAGTGGACATGAGTTTGAGTAAGCTCTGGGAGTTGGTGATGGACAGGAAAGCCTGGAGTGCTGCAGTCCATAGGATTGCAAAGACTCAGTTACAACTGAGCGACTGAACTGAACTGAAGACCTAATAAAGGAGGAGAGCCATGCTCTCAACAACCATGCATACTAATTACATCTGTAGTCTGGACATGACTTAATTCCCTACTTTCCTTCTCACTCTGTTATATTAAGAATCATTTAGACTGATACCGTATTTGTGTTTTACTTATTCATTGTTGGGTCACCAGTACCACACATGGAGGCTGGGCCTAGTGTGCATGAAACAGATCTGCTGATTTCAAGTTTTCCTCTTGCCATAAATAACAAAGTAGAGTACCTCCAGTGTTTCTTTTTTATTAAAGTTACATTTTAAATTGAAAAATAAAAACTAATGTATACTGTAAAATTTAAGCAAAACAGAGATGAAAAACTCAATTATTTCCTCACTACAGTAATCTCCCCACCTTAAACAAGTTAACAATATTGTTCTTCTTTCTTCTTTATCCCTCATACAAAGCTATATATATATATAGATAGATATAGATATAGATATATGCTTCCCAGGTGGCTCAGTGGTAAACAATCTGCCTGCCAATGCAGGAGACATGGGTTCATGAGTAAGGAGAATCCCCTGAAGGGGGAGATATTGTAACCCACTTCAGTAATCATGCCTGGAGAAACCCATGGACAGAGGAGCTTGGCAGGCTACAGTCCATACAGTCTCAAAAAGTCAGACATGACTGAGAACACACACACATGCATGTGGACACACACACACATACACACAGCTTTTATTTACATGTTTCATAAAAATTCAGGATGTATTTTTATGAGGGAAATCTATCTGCAGTATTTTTGCTATATCTTTTCAAAAGTGTTAAACTGCAGACTTAGTTTCTTTAATAAATATAAGGTTATTTATGTTATCATTTTTAAATGAGTTTTGGTAGCTTGTATCTTTTAAAAATTTTGAACATTACACTTAGATATCGAATTTATTAGCATAAGATTGTTTTTCACATTTTCACATACCTCCTAGCTTATGACAATTTTGATTATGTTCCTCAAAAAATTAACAACAGAATTACTGTCATCAAGCAATTCCACTTCTAGGTACATACCTAAAAGAATTGAAAGTAGGATTTTGAAGAGATATTGTACACCCATGTTTATAACAGCATTATTCCTAATAGCTAAACCATGAAAGCAACCAAAGTGTTCATCAACAGATGAATAGTTATGAAAAATGTGGTATATACTTAAACAATGGAATATTACTCAGCCTTCAACAGGAAGGAAATTCCTCAATCTGCTACAATATGGATGTCCCTTGAGGACATTATGTTAAGTAAAAAGCAAGACAGTCACAAGAAGACAAATACTGTATGAGTCTACTTATATGAGGTACTGACAACAGTCAAAATCATAAAGACAGAAAGTAGAATGGTAGCTACCAGGGGCTGGGGAAAGGTGAGAAGAGGGGAATTAACATTTAATGGATATAGGGTTTCAGTATAACAAGTTGAAAAAGTTATAGGGATAGGTAGTGATAATGGTTGCTTAATTATGTGAACGGCTTAAATACCTATACAGTCAAAAATGTACATTTATTTTTTGTTGTTGCTGTTATTGTTTTTTTAATTTTATTTTATTTTTAAACTTTACAATATTGTATTGGTTTTGCCAAATATCGAAATGAATCCGCCACAGGTATAAATGTGTTCCCCATCCTGAACCCTCCTCCCTCCTCCCTCTCCATACCATCCATCTGGGTCATCCCAGTACACCAGCCCCAAGCATCCAGTATTGTGCATCGAACCTGGACTGGCATCTCGTTTCATACATGATATTTTACATGTTTCAATGCCATTCTGCCAAATCTTCCCACCCTCTCCCTCTCCCACAGAGTCCATAAGACTGTTCTATATACATCAGTGTCTCTTTTGCTGTCTTGTATATAAAGTTATTGTTACCATCTTTCTAAATTCCATATATATGTGTTAGTATACTGTATTGGTGTTTTTCTTTCTGGCTTACTTCACTCTGTATAATAGGCTCCAGTTTCATCCACCTCATTAGAACTGATTCAAATGTATTGTTTTTAATGGCTGAGTAATACTCCATTGCGTATATGTACCATAGCTTTCTTATCCATTCATCTGCTGATGAATGGTTTAGATGGTATATTTTATGATCCTTAAAAAGAACAGTATAATTAAAAATGGCCAAGATAGTAAATTTTATGTTATATGTATTTTATCACCATAAAATTTTTTTAAATTGTCAACATCTAATAAACAAACCAAAAAGAAAAAAAAAAAGACTTGTCAAATTCTGGGAGCCTAGGAACTGTCTTTATTGTTGAGCCTTGTATCCACAAAGCTAGAAAAATATCTAGAGCTATATATTATCTAGAAAAGCACCACTAGACACAAAGAGTCAACTATCTTCAAGATACCAATAGCTATTTTCTTTAGCAAAAGCCAAATTAAAGTCCTAAATCAGAAAAGGTGGGGGTGAGGAGGAAGCAGTAGAAATGAACTGAGCAGAAGATGTCTCTGAAAATAGTGACCTGTACTCTTTCACATGACAAGTTTACATTTTTAATTTACTCTTATCTATGTGGAAGATCCTACACCATTACCAAGGGGAAATACTATTCCTTATAGTAAGACAAGCAAATAGCAACATCAGAAGAATCCCTTTTAGGCCAACAAACACGCCTCACATCAAAGTCTAAAATATCAGAGAGTATCTGGTGCCTGGAGATCAACCAGCACCCAAGTTGCAATGAAAAGAAGCATTCTCACAGTGTCAGGTGGTTCATGAAGGCAGCCAAGGAGAATCCGTCCACTGTTTTATGGGCAAACATCAGAACTAAACAGATTTCTTTTAAGGAGAATACAGGAAAAAAAAGAAAAAACCTACAACATAAAAAAGACTGTAAACATAACACTAAATAACGCAGAAAAGAGGATTTCCCTGGCAATCCAGGGGTTAAGATTCTGCCTTCCAATATAGGGACCCGGATTCAACCCCTGATAGAGGAACTAAGGTCCCACATGTCATGGGATGTGGCTAATTTTTTTTTTTTTAAACGCAGAAGAGGAACTATATATGTGTGTGTACATATATACACAGGAACATAAATATGTATGTATGCTAACTTCTGGAGAAGGCACTGGCAACCCAATCCAGTACTCTTGCCTGGAAAATCCCATGGATGGAGGAGCCTGGTAGGCCACAGTCCATGGGGTCGTTAAGAGTCTCACACAACTGAGCGACTTAACTTTCCTGTTTGCCTTTCATGCGTTAGAGAAGGAAATGGCAACCCACTTCAGTGTTCTTGCCTGGAGAATCCCAGGGATGGGGGAGCCTGATGGGCTGCCATCTATGGGGTCGAACAGAGTTGGACATGACTGAAGCGACTTAGCAGCAGCATGGTAACTTCAGCCATGAAATTAAAAGATGCTTGCCTCTTGGAAGGAAAGCTATGACAAACCTAGACAGAGTATTAAAAAGCAGAGACATCACTTTGCTGACAAAGGTCCATATAGTCAAAGGTATGGTTTCTCCAGTAGTCATGTACGGATGTGAGAGTTGGACCATAAAGAAGGTTGAGTGCTGCAGAATTGATGCTTTTGAATTGAGGTGTTGGAGAAGACTCTTGAGAGTCCCTTGGACTGCAAGCAGATCAAAGCAGTCAATCCTAATGGAAATCAACCCTGAATAATCACTGGAAGGGTTGATGCTGAAGCTGAAGCTCCAATACTTTGGCTGCATGATGCAAAGAGCCGACTCATTGGAAAAGACCCTCATGATGGGAAAGAATGAAGGCAAAAGGAGAAAGGGGCAGCAGAGGATCAGATGGTTAGATAGCATCACTGACTCAATGAACGTGAATTTGAGCAAACCCCAAAGAGATTGGAGAACAGAAGAGCCTGGCATGCTGCAGTCCATGGGGTCACAAAGAGTTGGACACAACTTAGCAACTGAACAACAACATAAATGTATTTGTCTATATAAACATAGATATTGACAATGAAGAGAAGAACCAATTTCAGAAATGATAGTTACTATCATTACTATCATAGTCTCAATCTAATAATAGATTGAGACTATGTTTAAACAGAATTTAATGTATATTGCTTCCTAAAATTCACATAAAACTATGATATCATTCCCATTTTACAAAAGGTTAGCAGCATGCTTCCAGCTATGTGGCTTTGTAAATGGTAAAGCTGGAGTTCAACTCAGGTAGCTTGATTCCAGAATCCGGCTCTTAGCAAAGTTAAAAACAACCGCTGCATGTTTGCAATTAAACTCTAAGATAATGAATTATAATAAAAGAGCTAAAATGAGATAATATAAAAGGAGTCAGTTGAAAAAAATTAGTTGAAAAATTGTCAGACTCTAATAAAAATCCTAAAAGTTTTGTGAGGTAAGAAAATGTTACAAGGACTTTTTAAAATAGTAGAATTAAAATTAGCATTAGAAACAATAAAATAAATGGAAGAAACTCAGAAATATGTGTTGTATAGGAAAAAACTTAAAAGTAAAAAAGTTCTGAGTGTAAAATAAAAAAGATGAAAACTATATGAGAGAATTTGTTGGCTGTGAAGTCTGGAAAATGGAGACACACACAGCGCACAAATATGTAACATTCACCTCTAACCCGGTTGCACTGAATGTACGCAGCCAGAGCTTGTCTCAGCATAATTTCAAGTCTCAAGCATAACATTTGTGAGATGCACTGAGCACTTTGCAAAAGAAGTTGTTAGTAAATATCTATTTTTCAGCAAAGGAATTTAAGCCCAGGAACAGCTGTGAACAGTTAAAATGAGAATCTAAACAGGCATATAGTTTGTGTCTTCATGTTTGCAGGAACCATTTTTATACTGATAGCCACATGTGAACTTTCTATACATTAAACATGTGTTAGACACTGTTCTAAAAATTTTTAATGTATTATCTCATTAATTTCACACAAACCCCTCCAATGATGGATGAGGAAAATATGAGTAGGAAGGTTAAATAACTTGGCGAGGACTATGTTAGTAAGCGGTAAAGTCAGAATTCCAAAAGACTAGGTAGTGAGAATCTAAAGTGTGCCTTATGAACAGTAAAGTCAATACTTTTATCCTAGCTCTGCTTCACAAAGAGTAAACACATAATATAAGCAAAGAGCACTTTCGTAGAACTTGCACATATTTTATATCAATTAATACTCGGACTATTTCTTTTTTGTATGGACTGTTGCTACCACTAGTCTATAAATAAATAAATTGAGACCCAGAGAAGTTTACATGACTTTTCTACATTTCAGTATCTAGTGGAAGGAGAGGATTCAAGTCTAGGTCTTCTTATATTCCCCAAACAGCATCATATTCTTTATGCCACCAGTGTCTTTTGTCATAATTGGAGAAGGAAATGGCAACCCACTTCAGTATTCTTCCCTGGAGAATCCCAGGGACAGAGGAGCCTAGTGGGCTGCCATCTATGGGGTCACACAGAGTCAGACACGACTGAAGCGACTTAGCAGCAGCAGTCTTTTGTCATAATCTGTCCAGAGCTTTCCTAGAAGTCTAAATCAGATCAGCAAACCATGTGAGAAAAAAGTACTCGAATTGATTCCAGGAGAGTATTGGGTTGACAATGATCTGATTTGGTATGACTGCCCTGCCACATTTTCAGCTCATTATATAGCCACACAACAGTTTTAGAAACTGGATCTTGGGACCGTGATCAGGAAATTCAATTTGGAGAACTTTAAGAGTAGTCTTTTCTGTAAACGCTGTTGATTTGAACCAGCTGTTTCCACCATGAACCAAAATGACACCAATGTATGAGTCATCCAGAACTTTTGTCCATTAGGTCCAATGATACAGGGAGAAATAAACTATTTTTTCATGTGATGCCTTTAGTCAATGGAGTTATTTTTAAGCTTTAAAGCTGTGGAGAAAGGAAAGAAGGGAAGAAGGAAGGGAGGGAAGAAGAAGGAAGAAAGGAAGAGAGACAGGGAGATAAGAAGGAAGGAAAGGAAGTAAGGCAGGAAGGAAGGAAGGCAGAGTTGAAGGAAGGAAAATAAGGGAACGAAGGAAAAAAGGAAGGAAAGATAAGGAAAGCTAAAATAAAGAAAACCAATATCCTACCCTGATGTGACCACTAGGGAACTTGGGTTTAAAACATTTCTCCATGCTCTTTCTCTGGAAGGAAAAGCATACACAAGACGGTAAAAAATCTGCCTGCAATGCAGGAGACCTGGGTTTGATCCCTGGGTCGGGAAGATCCTCTGGATAAGGGAATGGCAACCCACTCCCGCATTCTTGCCTGGAGAATTCCGTAGACAGAGAAGCCTGGCAGGTTACAGTCCATGGGGGTCGCAAAAAGTCAGAGATGACTGAGTGAGCAACGTTTTCACTTTCAAGGGAGATTTTAAGTGAAGCAACTGACTATTCCCTTTAGTCCATCACTATAGGAATTCTTATTCCAAAAGAACTCTCATTTTTCAGTTCAATATTATTTTTTAAAATTCTATTGGATAATTTGAAATGTTAGGTTTGTTTTTCAATAAACTATTTTGTATGCTTATATCCACTCTGAGGTCTGTGTTGGTCAGCCAACATCTGCACACTTTGGGTCTACTCAAGCTCCCTTGCGTACTTCAGTCCTTGGTTTACTTCAAGTCTGCGTTGTGTTCGCTGCTGAACATACAGAGTTGTATGTTATTAATTCCGCAGCTTATTTTGAAACTTGCCCCTGAGACCATCTCTTCAACTGCCCTTTAGTTTGAGACACGAAGATTTCAGTCTCCAATATTTCTCTATCAAAATGGTTTATATTATCATCATATTTCCACTTTCCTTCCAGAACAATATCATCTATTTGAGTTTTTATTAGACTTGTGTGGCCGAAGGAATCTGGGCCAGGGTAATTAAATGAAGCAAATGAAACATTTATTGACAACAATATGTTATTGAGTGAAGGGGAGCATTTTAGAAGTAAAATTAAAAATTTCCCCACAAGTGACGCATTGCCATCTGTTCTTATTTCACACAAATCAGTACTGAGGGAACAACATGAAAGAGGAAACTGGGTCAACATTTACGTTTCAAGTCAGGTTAGATCTTGCTTTGTCAATTTCTTTGGACTGGAAATATAAAGGTTAAAAGATCGTTGCAGGCATAGGGGAAACCAGCCAGGAAATGGATCCTTCTGGATAGCCCCATGAAACTGTGAGTCTTAAATACAGAAGAAAAAGAAAATTATACAGGGAAGAGGTAATGTTTTGTGTGATCTAAGTTTGCCTTTAAATTTAAGAGACCAATATATCCAAAATACGAGAAAATCCATTTGAACTTGTCATTGTCAAATCTCTGTGTTCAGCCCTTATTTTCTAACTGTACTTGGTCTAAACATGTGCCTCTAGCTTAGGCAGTGGTCTGTGAGGTTATCCATCAACTGTTGGCCTAGAAATATAGAATTCTTAAAAAGAGAAATCTCGAAGCAAATTCAATGTCTGATAAACTGTCTCTACATTCTTTTACTCTAACAATGACTAAAATTTCACAAAATTATAATGAGATGGAATTGAGTTTGTGGCCAAAGGAGACTCCCCAGATCATAAAACTTTATCTGTCCTACTAGAATATCTTAGATCTGAGGCAGGACGAATTCTTCCTGCTGACTCAGCTGTGTGTGTGCATGTGTGTGCAGTAGCATGCCTAAATATGTGTGCTTTGGGAATGGCACTAAGCTAGAATCTTTTTCCTTATTACACATTCATTATTAGGCCTAATGAATACCTAAACATTATCAAAAAATCTCATTATGTGAATTTCACTTTAACATGCTTAAAGTCATTTGGTATTGACAAATGACCTACTTTTTGTTTCATTTTGTTTTTTGAACCTTCTTTATGTCTCAAACCTATTTAAAGGTTTTGCTTATTCCTCACATGACGATATTTGGGGAGAATGTGAATGATTATACAATTTATAATTTGTTTACATCATTTATGTCCCTGTTAAAATTCTTCAATGTCTTCTCATTGCTCTTTGGCTTAAATACAAGTACTTTATCTTGATGTAAACTACATGTTCCGTCTCTTAAGACTTTCCCCATCTGAAGGTTTTCTTCCACACTTATTACCTGCAATCATGTATTCTTTAGTTAAGTGGTGTGTTCTCAGAATGTCTATTAGGCAAGTTTTTAATTGTTTTGTATTTTTGTTGATCTTTTTTCCTAAAATTATTCATAAAAGGTTATTATAACTGTGGATTTTTCTACTCTTCTGATACTTCAGTCAATTTTTGCACCATCTATTTTGAAGCTCTTTTATCAGGTGCATATATATTTAGAGATTTTGTAACTTCTTGAATAATTTACCCTTTCATCATTATGGAATATCTCATCATCTCTGCCATACTTTTGTCTAATATTCATTTATCCATATTAGCTTTCTTGTGCTTATTATTGCATCATTTTCATTTCAGCTTATACATACGTTATGTTTAAAATGTGTTTCTGGCAAGCAGCACATAATTGGGGTTGGCTCTTTCATACAGCTTTATCCAATCACTATATAATTGAACCTAGGACCATTTCTCCTTCCAAGCAAAGTAAGAAATCAGATACTCTGCCCACTGGGAAGATTCTGCTTCACCACTGTCCACCAGGGACAGCCTCAAGAAGGGGCTGTAGTGCCCTTGAACGTGTCATTGTCCACTCTTGGGTAGTGCCTAGATATTGGACCAGACCATCTGTAAACAGGATTTGAGACTTCTCTTCCTCTGCTGGTTGATTACAGGGAACTCCCCCTGAGGCCATGGTTGCAGGCTGAGAGAGAAAAGGGAAGGCAGCAGCAGTAGGGACCATGGGCTCTTAGGCCACCTCTTTATATAACTCACATGTGCCTTCAGGGCCCGCTCAGGCCACTTCCACTTAATGGTGGAGTGTTGCTGTACACGCCCACAGTTTAGGAAATCAGTTAACATGCAGGTGATGATGGCAGCTCACGCCATAACTTGGTGGCATGTGGTTAAGCATTCGGTCAGTTTCTACTAAGGTATAGCAGTAAGCCAAAAGTTAATTCTTAAGAAAAAAGCAGTTATCTGCAGATGATGGCAGGTATCTTGTGGAAGGGAAAGGTGATCAAGATCCTTGCAAAGTAAATTATGATGTATGGCTGGAGAGTTGATATACCCTATGGTAGAAAAGGGAAGGTATATTACTGAAAGCGAACTGTTTCTTATGGGCTTTATGGGCAAGATATATTTCTTTTTTGGAAACACTCTCACAGACACACCCAGAAATAACGTCTAATATGAGCATCCCATGGTCATTCAAGTTATCACATAAAATTAACCATCACAACAGATTCTAGAGAGTAGGAAATAGACATCTTTAGAGGAGGGTAGCTGTCACAATGGGACTGACATATAATCTATAAATGACTTTGCTTTGCTTGCTTATAATATATCACTGCTGCTAAGTCGCTGCAGTCGTGTCCGACTCTGTGCGACCCCATAGATGGTAGCCCACCAGGCTCGCCCATGGGATTTTCCAGGCAAGGGTACTGGAGTGGGGTGCCATCACCTTCTCCGATAATATATCACACAGCACAACAATCCAAGGGCTCAGAGTATCTTATCCTTTGACATGGATAAATAACCACTTTACAGACAAAGAAGTGTGAGAATGGGCATACAACATAGGATTCATTCATCCTACCATATGTTGCGCTATCCAGAAGCAGAAGCTACTGGCCTGATAGATGAAATGACCCTCTGAAGGAACAGCTGAAAGTTTCATTTTGGAGATTATGTAGTTCAGAGATGGGGCTCTATGCTTCATGGAGTTGTACACATTTTTGTTGCTGTTTAGTCGCTAAGTAGTGTCTGACTCTTTGCAACCCCATGAACTGCAGCACTTCACTATCTTCCAGTCTTTGCTTCAACTCAATCAACACTATACTGCTGTATCACCAGCAGATAGAATATACAGGTCAGGAGGTAAGGAAATAGTACCAACACTCACTTCTTCACTCTGTTATTTTTAGCTCTGTGAGTCTAGAATTTTTGACTCCCAGTGAAAATAGAGATCCACCAGGTGACACAGAAAGAGTCACAGTAAACAAAAGAATTTTGACTATTAACTGATTACTTTGGGATCTTTGTGCCAGCAGACTGGGAAGAAAGAAAATAGCTGCTATATCAGCATGGGTAATTGATTATGATCATCATGGAGAAATGGAAGTGTTCATCATAAAGAGGGAAAAGATAAGTATCTACAACACCTAGGTGATCCACTGGTGGGTTCATGGTATTCTCTGGCCCAAGATAATTAAAAACATACAAACACATCAACAATGTGTGTTGGGGTGCAGTACGTAGGAACTCAGGACTCTCAAGGATGAGGCTCTAAGTAAACCCAACAGGCAAAGTGTCCAAACCAACAGAAGTGCTGGATGACAAGGAGGACAATCTGCTGCTGCTGCTGCTGCTAAGTTGCTTCAGTCGTGTCCGACTCTGTACGACCCCATAGACGGCAGCCCACCAGGCTCCCCCGTCCCTGGGATTCTCCAGGCAAGAACACTGGAGTGGGTTGCCATTTCCTTCTCCAATGCATGAAAGTGAAAAGTGAA
>NW_011495084.1:12970962-12980969 GCF_000754665.1 Bison bison bison | reverse complement strand
TGAAAAGTGAAAGTGAAGTCGCTCAGTCGTGTCCGACCCTCAGCGACCCCATGGACTACAGCCTTCCAGGCTCCTCCATCCATGGGATTTTCCAGGCAAGAGTACTGGAGTGGGTCGACAGTGCCTTCTCCAGGACAATCTAGAATGGGTGATAAAAGACAGATATATTAATGAGTAGTACTCATTACGGCCTAAGGATCAACTGTAGCAGTACAGTTTGGAATTTATCCCAGTAAATCTCTTGAAAATTTTCCTGGACCTGTGACCAACAGATAGATAGCTCAAAGAAGCTGTGCCTGAATGTGCCCCATTCTGATCCCCTATTAACAGCCAGTACACCATTCCCTGTTGTTGAGTTAACTGATGACAACTCACAGCTCTCCCCTTTGCTAGAAATTTGCCTTCAGCCAAATGAAGACACCTTGTCAAGGAGGTCCCGTTGCCCACTTCTATCCATAAATTCCTGGAGTCAAAGTGTGGCCTATGATTGACTGGCATGAAATACAAAACTTTGATCCCCTTCTCTCAAAGCGGACACAATGCTGAAGTGCAATCTTTTTCCAAAACCTGCCCGAGTGATCAGACTGAAACTAGTCTCCATCTGAGATTACCTCCTTGCTTTTTTCCCCCTTGTTCTATGCTGCTTTTGTCACCTTTCTCCTGAGAGAGGTTCTCAGTAAATTGCTTAAATAAAAATTCACATATTAGCTTCTGCTTCTAGGGAACCTGAACTAATATATTCACCATCAGATTATCTATTAAATAACAGACATGTGTTTATATCTAACTACATGTATGTTAAGTAAGATATGTTTATATATCCTGTATTTCCCACTTAGCAATCCTGGCAGCCAAGCTATGGTCTTCCTCATCTTGGTAGTCTTTTTATAATCACCTGCATTATACACTGAACACAGTAGGCCTTCAATAAACACTTCTGGATGTAGACAGAAACAAGCCAACCATGTGATGATCTTTCCTCAGAAAGGCACCTGATTTATAACTGTTTTGAGCTATACTCTTCATAGATAAAATGTTAATGTATTTTATAGGGGAAAGCTGGCTAATAAAAGACAAGCTCAAAGATATAACACTAAACTCTCATGGTCTCAATTTATCACCAAACGGCATCATTTTTATTGTTGTTTCCAAAATGAGATCATCTTTCTCTTCTACTTTCACATTAACTAGATTTGTTCAAAGATTTGACGTTAATGTCATCAGTCTGGCCTACTGCACGAGTTCTGCTGAGTTTTAAAATATAGCCATTAGCATGTTATGGAGGAAGATTTGATCTCATCATGCTATAAATCACTTGTTTTTCTGAGAAGATTGGAAATATGACAGGCAGCTGTGCTTTGTCAATGTTTTCATTTATACATTATAGCTTTCCCACTTCAAAGTTTGCAGAAAAGTGAGATAATGTGATTAGGGAGCCAAGCATATTCAATGTTCTGAAAACTGGGTCATTTTTGAGATTAACTGATGGATTAAAAGGATTTATAAAGGTGGTAAATTTTTGATTTGCATATTTCTCTAAAGAGTCTTGTCAACTCCCCCTCCCACCTCTTACGAGCAGCAAGAACTACATCTAGCGGTTTAGTAGTCGCAAATTACTCTTGCTGGTTTTTTTTTTTTACCTTGAGCAAATTATCAGTATTTCCACACTAGATTTATTTTCCATAATCCATCAACTGCATTGCTTTGGGGCCACTGGAAATGAGACAGAGGAGTGCTAATGTGACAGATGAGCACTGAAATAATTAAATAGTGCTCATTGTAAGACTCCTATACATCTCTTTGACCAAGCATCTTTTGAAAATGCCTGAAATGCCAATTAAATAAAGACTGCTTAGTGGGGAGCATTGTTCAACGCCACTCTTCCTTTTGGCATTTTCAGCCGTATCAGTGGCCAAAAAGATAAATTAATAGCCTTCTACCAGATGGTGAACATAATTTATTCTATTTGGTTCTGTAGTTTACCAACAGAGCCAGCCAGGCAAAGGGTAAAACGAAGAAAAGTCTGGATAGGCTGAGACATGGTGAGAAAGATCAAGAAAATGCACTTTAAGACTAGAAGTAAAACTGGTGGGACAGGACTAGATAAAAATTTTTAGCAAGAAATTAAAATTAAATTCTATTTAAAAAAATGATACAGGATTTACATGCATGCTGAGATTAAAACAGTTTTCTAGATTTTCTGATGGCAGAGTTCTGTATTTATTTATTCAAACTCATCTTTTATCCTTTAGGGGATGTGAAATGGGATGGGTGTAGGTTTCATTTTTTTTCTCTGAGACCCTATGGGAAACAGGGATAAAACAGCAATGCAGTAGGGTAGAAGGCAGCTAGCATGACATGGATGTGAAGTGAGCCCACGTCACATAGTGGGAGCTCCACACTATGAATCCACTCTAGTTGACACGCCAGGATTTTGAAATGTATGGATGATAGTGGGAAGTCAGTGAAAATTGAGAAGCTATAAACAGAAAAGAGATATAAGACACTGATGATATAAAATCCTGATGTGCTACTTCTTTAGTGTTTTTTGAGTTCTAACTAGTACATATGAGAGATTAGTTGAGGGCAGAATACATCATTATTTTCATAATCTTGTGTCTTAACACAGGCAGAGATTTATATTTTTATTATTTTGAACATCATTCTTTTTCTAGTGAAGTAGGTTTTCATCAATACAAAGGATGCCAAAAGGCAATTTTCTATTGATGGTCAATAAAAATGAATCAATCAAGAAATATTCATTCAGATCTACAATGTGTCTGGTACTATGCTCTGTTTTGAGTAAATGCCAGTGAATATGTCATGAAACATCTGTTATAAAGAATGAGGCTTCCTTGATGGCTCAAACAGGCCTGTATGTAAGAGACCTACATTTGATCCCTGTGTCGGGATGATACCCTGGGGAAGGGATAGGTTACCCTCTCCATTTTTCTTGTCTGGAGAATTCAATGAAGAGGGGAGAAGAGTCTGGAGGGCTACAGTCCATGGGTCACAAAGAGTTGGACACAACTGAGCAACTAAACTTTCATATGATGAAACATCTGTTATAAAGAACTTAATGCAAATATTTTATAAGATAGAACTAAAGCCTGAACCCATGTGGTTTGATTATTTCACTAAATAATTGCGTGTCAGTTCAGCTCAGTCATTCAGTCATGTCCAACATTTTGTGACCCCAGCACTTTGAACTGCAGCATGTTAGGCCTCCCTGTCCATCACCAACTCCTGGAGTTTACTCAAGCTCATGTCCACTGAATCGGTGACACCATTCAACCATCCCATTCTCGTCATCCCCTTCTCCTCCTGCCTTCAATCTTTCCAAGCATTAGGACCTTTTCAAATGAGTCCGTTCTTTGCATCAGGTGGCCAAAGTATTGGAATTTGAGCTTCCAGTCTTTCCAATGAATATTCAGGACTGATTTCCTTTAGGATTGACTGGTTGTATCTCCTTGCATCCAAGGGACTCTCAAGAGTCTTCTCCAACACCACAGTTCAAAAGCATCAATTCTTCGGCACTCAGCTTTCTTCGAAGTCCAACTCTCACATCCATACATGACCACTGGAAAAACCATAACCTTGACTAGGCGGACCTTTGTTGGCAAAGTAATGTCTCTGCTTTTTAATATGCTGTCTAGGTTGGTCATAATTTTTCTTCCAAGGAGCAAACATCTTTTAGTTTCATGGCAGCCACCATTTGCAGTGATTTTGGAGGCCCCCAAAATAAAATCTGTCACTGATTCCACTGTTTCCCCATCTATTTCCCATGAAGTGATGGGATCAGATGCCATGATCTTAGTTTTCTGAATGTTGAGCTTTAAGCCAACTTTTTCACTCTCCTCTTTCACTTTCATCAAGAGGCTCTTTAGTTCCTCTTCACTTTCTGCCATAAGGGTGGTGTCATCTGCATATCTGAGGTTATTGATATTTCTCCTGGCAATCTTGATTCTAGATTGTGCTTCATCCAGCCCAGCATTTCTCATGATGTACTCTGCATAGAAGTTAAATAACCAGGGTGACAATATACAGCCTTGATGTACTCCTTTCCAGATTTGGAACCAGTCTGTTTTTCCATGCCCAGTCCTACTGTTGCTTCCTGACCTGCATACAGATTTCTCAAGAGGCAGGTCAGGTGGTCTGGTATTCCCATCTCTTTCAGAATTTTCCTTAGTTTGTTGTGATCCACACAGTCAAAGGCTTTGGCATAGTCAATAAAAGAGAAGTAGATGTTTTTCTGGAACTCTCTTGTTTTTTTGATGATCCAGATGTTGGCAATTTGATCAATTTGATCTGCTTTTTTGATGATGCAGATGTTGGCAATTTGATCTCTGGTTCCTCTGCCTTTTCTAAACCCAGCTTGAACATCTGAAGTTCACGGTTCATGTACTATTGAAGCCTGGGCTTGGAGAATTTTGAGCATTAGTTTACTAGCATGTGGATGAGTGCAACTGTGCAGCAGTTTGAACATTCTTTGGCACTGCCTTTCTTTGGGACTGGAATGAAAACTGAACTTTTCGAGTCCTGTGGCCACTGCTGAGTTTTCCAAATTTGCTGGCATATTGAGTGCAGCATCACTCAAGTGTGCAGCACTTTCACAACATCATCTTTTAGGATTTGAAATAGCTCAACTGGAATTCCATCACCTCCACTAGCTTTGTTTTTGTTCGTAGTGATGCTTCCTGAGGCCCACTTGACTTCGCATTCCAGGATGTCTGGCTCTAGGTGAGTGATCATACCATCGTGATTATCCGGGTCATGAAGATATTATTGTGTATAGTTCTTCTCTGTATTCTTGCTACCCCTTCTTAATATCTTCTGCTTCTGTTAGGTCCATAGCATTTCTGTCCTTTATCGAGCCCATCTTTGCATGAAATGTTCCCTGGGTATCTCTAATTTTCTTGAAGAGATCTCTAGTCTTTCCCATTCTATTGTTTTCCTCTATTTCTTTGCATTGATCACTGAGGAAGGCTTCTTATCTCTCTGTGTTATTCTTTGGAACTCTACATTCAAATGGGTATATCTTTCCTTTTCTCCTTTGCCTTTTGCTTCTCTTCTTTTCACAGCTATTTGTAAGGTCTCCTCAGACAACCATTTTGCCTTTTTGCATTTCTTTTTCTTGGGGATGGTCTTGATCCCTGCCTCCTGTACAATGTCATGAACCTCCATCCATAGTTCTTCAGGCACTCTGTCTATCAAATGTAATCCCTGCTTGACCTTACATTAAAGGACAATTTCATAATTTTTAAAAATTCCTCTTCAAATAATTATAAATTTTATAATATTCAAAAGCATTATTTGTACTTATAATTTAAAAATTTGAAACACCTATAGCTACCTGAAAGCAAAGTCTACATGTGGTTTGTTTGAATCTGACTTTTGAGGAACAATTATCAATCAAAATCAACCATTTCACCTGAAAGAAAGAAAAATTGCATAACTGACTAGATAAATTAGTTTTTCATATAAATTGTGGCTGAGGAAGGAGAGTAAAACAGCTCAGGGACATTACTTATGTTGAAACATCAGTACTTAATTGCAAAGCCAGAAGAAATCAATCACAGGATCCTATTACATATATAAACTTTAACATTTACAATTAGAAACTACATATAGAAACTATATACAAAATTATAAACATATTTTATATTACAAATGCATACATTTTAGTTCTAAAAAGTCAAACAGTATTGGATTATATAATTTGAAAAGTAAAATCCTTCACTTTCCTTTCTCTCCTTCCCAAGTCCCACATCAGATATGACCACTGTGTCCTGCTTAGAGCAAGTCTTGTTGTTTTCATTCTCTATATTTGCAAATCAATGCACTTGCAATATTTTAAGTACATGAGATCACACTATGCATTTTTTCTGTGTCTTGCTTTTGTGTTAACCTGTGCTTGAAAATTTTTCCGTGTCAGGAACGATGTGTATGTGCACTCAATCTCTCAGTCACGTTCAATTGTTTGCAACCCCATAGACTGCAGCCCTCCAGGCTCCTCTGTTCATGGAATTTTTTAGGCAAGAATACTTGAGCAGGTTGCCATTTCCTACTCCAGGGGATCTTCCTGACCCAGGGATTGAATCCACATCTCTTGTACCTCTTGCACTGGCAAGTTGGCAGGTGGATTCTTTACCCCTGCGTCACCTGAGAAGCCCAGTAGGTGTTCCTTTTCCCTTATGATGACTGCAAAGTATCTCAGCCTTTATGACTGTAAGGCATTTACTCATACAGATATAGGATAACTTTTAAAAATTTGCTCTTTTGATAAATTTGTACCTCAAAGGGTTTTACAAGTTATAAACAGTGCTGTAATGACCTCTCTTATATGTATTATCTCACAACTTCAAACCGTTCCCTAGGTAAAACTGTTGATAAACCCATATATCCTTTTAATGTTTTTAATGTTAACTTGAAAAAATATTATTGCCAAAATTATATGATGCATCACTGTTCATTTCCCCACAACATTGCCAAGGCTAAGTTTTAAAAATCTTAAAAATTTTACCTAATCTTATGAAGAAAATATTGTATTTTTTGTAAGAATTGCCTGTTGGCTAATGCCTTACGTTTCTAGCTAACATTTCTCTTATTTATTGAGATTAAGTGAGCAAAGGCAGGGCAAGTAGCAGTTTATAGTATTTTGCTAACACTTCTGCCTCTAATATTAGATATAGTTTCATACAAAAGACTCCACTCTTACATAGAGACCTATGTCTTTCCAAATTATAACACGTGTATTAGTTGCTCAGTCGTGGCTGACTCTGCAACCCCACGGACTATAGCCCACCAGGCTCCTCTGTCCATGGAATTCTCCAGGAAAGAATACTGGAGTGGGTTACAATGCCATTCTCCAGGGAACCTTCCTGACCCAGGAACTGAACCTGGGTCTGCTGCATTGTAGGCAGATTCTTTACCATCAGAGCCACCAGGAAAGCCCTTCTTCCAAATTATAGCACATAGAATATGCTAAAAAGTAACTATTAAATATACCCATAAATCACATATTTGTTTTATACTAAAATTTAACTTGAAAAGAATATTTTCCTCTTCTAAAAAGTCCTTATTTTGCAAACAAAATCATCATATTGTAAATTTATATACATCTTCTTGATTAATGGTTTTACAAGAAATCTTGCTGATTCAGACAAAAACAGAGTAGAGATACAGATCTGCCTCCTCTGGAAAGAGTTATTACTGAGAATGTTAGTTCTACATATGCCATTGAGTAACACAGAAGTTATACTTTATTCTACAAGTGGGTTTTTGCTTAAAACAATAAACTGACCTTAGAATATTTTATGGTAGTTGGAAACAAAAAACAATGTAAAAAGGAAGATCACTTAAGTTCCATGATTTTACCTCCTTGTTAAATCTATCATATCTGTAGGACTGCATGCTAATGTCCACAGGAAGCTAGACAAGCAAAGTCAAGTGGAAGGCAAAGTCTTGTCTCACCATCAAAAACATAATAATTTGTTGATCTGAATTCAGTTCAGTTCAGTTCAGTCACTCAGTCATGTCTGATTCTTTGTGACCCCATGAACCTCAGCATGCCAGGCCTCCCTGTCCATCACCAACTCCCGGAGTCCACCCAAACCCATGTCCATCGAGTTGGTGATGCCATCCAACCATCTCATCCTCTGTCATCCCCTTCTCTTTCTGCCCTCAGTCTTTCCCAGCATCAGGGTCTTTTCAAATGAGTCAGCTCTTCGCATCAGGTGGCCAAAGTATTGGAGTTTCAGCTTCAACATCGGTCCTGCCAATGAACACCTAGGACTGATCTCCTTTAGGATGGACTGGTTGGATCTCCTTGCAGTCTAAGGGATTCTCAAGAGTCTTCTCCAACGCCACAGTTCAAAAGCATCTAAGGGAGTTACCTAAATCTTCCCTGGACTAAAATGGTAAAATAATAATATCATGATCCTGATCATCAGTAGCCCATGACTGAAGCAGGAGGCCAAATTCTAACTGACATACTTTAGGCCAGACTAATTGAATTTTGAACTTCTAAATCACACATGCTACAAGATAATTACAGACTTATACAAAAAATGAATTTTACCATTTATGAATATTTTTTCCTATTCCTTGAGTGAGTGCTCAGTTGCTCAGTCATATCTGACTCTGTGACTCCCTGGACTTGGCTTCTCTCAAGCCTTGGCCCTCTCAAGGCTCCTCTGTCCATGGGATTCTCCAGGCAAGAATACTGGAGTGGGTTGCCATACCCTCCTCCAGGGGATCTTCCAGATCCAGGGATCGAATCCACATGTCCTGTGTCTCCTGTACTGCAGTAGATTCTTTATTGCTGAGACACTGAGGAAGCCCAGTGGCTCAGGAATATTCCTCTTCCTTAAGTTTCCCATTCGTTTTCATTACTGGGTTATACATGAGCAAGCTACTGTAGATAAAAACTACATTTAAAATAGAATCTAAAAGACAAATATACATATGAAAATTCATACACAAGAGTTTCATGAAAGATATAAGTATTCTCAGTAGAAGGAGACCATATATTTCCTTTAAAATAGAAAAGATGGTTTATACTAATCATGACTCATGAAGTCAGATACTGGTTCTTAATGGTTGTAGTATTTAGTTTTCTGGTGCAATCCAAATAGCCACTGTCAAAACAGTAACTCACTACAGAAATGTGGATGCATACCATTCATCCAAAAATTTTTACTCAACATCAGTTTGTCAATGTGTTGATTTTCTTTTAGTATATCAAAAGTTATTTTGAACAATTTGTTCTTGGATTAAACTATTCAAAATTTCCAAATCTGAATTTTCCCTTCAATGACTTTTCTGGGTTTAACAACCCTCATGACATTATTTCTATAAACATTTTACTGTTAAAAAGAACAAATAATTTCACGATTTGTATGGAAATACAAAAAACCTTGAACAGCCAAAGTAATCTTGAGAAAGAAGAATGGAACTGGAGGAATCAACCTGCCTGACTTCAGGCTCTATTACAAAGCTACCATCATCAGAACAATATAGTACTGGCACAAAGACAGAAATATAGATCAATGGAACAAAATAGAAAGCCCAAAGATAAATCCACGCACCTACAGACACCTAATCTTGACAAAGGAGGCAAAAATACACAATGGAGAAAAGATAATCTCTTTAACAAGTGGTGCTGAGAAAACTGGTCAACCACTTGTAAAAGAATGAAACTGGGACACTTTCTAACACCACACAAAAATAAATTCCAAATGGATTAAAGATCTAAATGTAAGACCAGAAACTATAAAACTCGTAGAGGAAAACATAGGCAAAACACTCTCTGACATAAATCACAGCAGGATCCTCTATGACCCACCTCCCAGAGTAATGGAAATAAAAGCAAAAATAAATGGGACCTAATTAAACTTAAAAGCTTTTGCACAATGAAGGAAACTATTAGCAAGGTGAAAAGACAGTCTTAAGAATGGGAGAAAATAACAGCAAACGAAGCAATCAACAGAGAATTAATCTCAAAAGTATACAAGCAGCTCATGTAGCTCAATACCAGAAACATAAATGACCCAATCAAAAAATGGGCCAAAGAACTAAACAGACATTTCTCCAAAGAAGACATACAGATGGCTAACAAACACATGAGAAGATGCTCAACATCACTCATTATCAGTAAATGCAAATCAAAACCACAGTGAGGTACCATCTCATGCCAGTCAGAATGGCTGCTATCCAAAAGTCTATAAACAATAAATAATAATTTATTATTATTTATTATCTATCCACAAACAATATATGTTGGAGAGGGTGTGGAGAAAAGGGAACCCTCTTACACTGTTGGGAGGAATGCAAACTAGTACAGCCACTATGGAGAACAGTGTGGAGAATCCTTAAAAAACTGGAAATAGAACTGCCATATGACCCAGCACGCCCGCTGCTGGGCATCAGTTCAGTTCAGTCGCTCAGTCATGTCCGACTCTTTGCGACCCCATGAATCGCAGCACGCCAGGCCTCCCTGTCCATCA
>NW_011495084.1:12966079-12970862 GCF_000754665.1 Bison bison bison | reverse complement strand
ATGTCCGACTCTTTGCGACCCCATGAATCGCAGCACGCCAGGCCTCCCTGTCCATCACCAACTCCCGGAGTTCACTCAGACTCACGTCCATTGAGTCAGTGATGCCATCCAGCCATCTCATCCTCTGTCGTCCCCTTCTCCTCCTGCCCCCTATCCGTCCCAGCATCAGTCTTTTCCAATGAGTCAACTCTTCACATGAGGTGGCCAAAGTACTGGAGTTTCAGCTTTAGCATCAGTCCTCCCAAAGAAATCCCAGGGCTGATCTCCTTTAGAATGGACTGGTTGGATCTCTTTTCAGTCCAAGGGACTCTCTAGAGTCTTCTCCAACACCACAGTTCAAAAGCATCAATTCTTCGGCGCTCAGCCTTCTTCACGGTCCAACATGGTCCAACATCCATACATGACCACTGGAAAAACCATAGCCTTGACTAGACGGACCTTTGTTGGCAAAGTAACAAAGTAACTGCTGGGCATACACACCAAGGAAACCAGAATTGAAAGAGACACGTGTATCCCAATGTTCATTGCAGCACTGTTTACATTAGCCAGGACATGGAAGCAACCTAGATGTCCAGCAGCAGATGAATAGATAAGAAAGCTGTAGTACATATATACAATGGATTATTACTCAGCTATTAAAAGGAATGCATTTGAATCAGTTATAATGAGGTGGATGAAACTGGAGCCTATTATTCAGAGTGAAGTAAGCCAGAAAGAAAAATACCAATACAGCATATTAACTCATATATATGGAATTTAGAAAGATGGTTATGATGACCCTATATGTGAGACAGCAAAAGAGACACAGAGTTAAAGAACAGACTTTTGGACTCTGAGAGAGAAGGCGAGGGTGGGATGATTTGAGAGAATGGCATTGTACATATATATTACCATATGTGAAATACATCGCCTGTCCAGGTTTGATGCATGAGACAGGGAGCTCAGGGCTGGTTCACTGGGATGACCCTAAGGGATGGGGTGGGGAGGGAGGTGGGAGGGGGGTTCAGGATGGGGGAAACATGTACACCTGTGGCTGATTCATGTCAATGTATGGCAAAAACACTACAATATTGTAAAGTAATTAACCTCTAATTAAAATAAATAATTTTTTAAAAAAGAACCCTCATTATCTGCATCTTCATTAATCTTTCCTTGCCCCCCAAAAGACCCCAAGTGCAATCTGGATCTCTTCTAGGACTCTTCACAATTTACACAGATTGTTTCCAACTCTTTTCAAATCCTCCTTCATATTCACCATTCTCTTTGCATGACATTCAGCTGTCATAGAGACTAATTGCTGTGCCCCTTGCTTGCAGGGTGCTCTAATCTTATTTGAAGGAACAATTCTCAAATGTTGATTACTCTATAGGGGTGGGTGAGTGGGAGGTAAAAATTACTGGTGTAGGATAAGTTGTAAGAATGTATTATACAGCAGGAGGAATACAGTCAATATTTTGCATTAACTATAATTGGATTGTAACCTTTAAAACTGTATAAAAATTTTTTTAAAATAGGTGAAAGGGACTAAAATTATAAACTTCCAGTTATAAAGTTAATAAGTCACAAAGATGTAATATACAGCATAAAAAATATAGTCAATAATATTATACTAACTTTGGTGACAGATGGTTACTAGACTTATCACAGTGATCATTTTGTCATGTATTTAAATGTAAAAATCACTGTTATATACCTGAAATTAACATGATATTGTACATCAGCTGAGCACCAAAGAATTGATGGTTTTGAACTGTGGTATTGGAGAAGACTCTTGAGAGTCCTTTGGACTGCAAGGAGATCCAACCAGTCCATCCTAAAGGAAATCAGTCCTGAAAATTTATTGGAAGGACTGATGCTAAAGCTGAAATTCTAATACTTTGGCCACCTGATGTGAAGAACTGACTCATTTGGGAAGACCCTGATGCTGGGAAAGATTGAGGGCAGAAGGAGAAGGGGACGACAGAGGATGAGATGGTTGGATGGCACCACCGACTCAATGGACGTGAGTTAGAGTAAACTCCAGGAGTTGGTGATGGACAGGGAGGCCTGGCATGCTGTGGTTCATGGGGTCACAAAGAGTCAGACATGACTGAGCGACTGAACTGAACTGAACTCTACATCAACTATATTTCAATTTTCAAAAGGCAATACGTTTAAAAGTTTAAAATAAATGAATTCATTTGGGGAAATGTTGATTACTCTAGAAAGAGAGTTTTTTGTTCTAAGATTTTAAATACACTGAACTTAGTAAGACAGTAGCCATAAAACAAACCCAAAATATTTTGAAAAAGAAAAAAAATGTGGTACATGGAGTGCTGACTGAGAAGCCTAAGATGTTTTCACTAAAAACAAATGATGACTGCCATATCCAGTTAGATGATTTTATTTTTTTCTTCTGTTTTAGACCTTCATGTTTTTTGATTGGGTATTCTTAAATATTAGAAGAGTTCTGAATTCAGATATAAATAATTCCCATGCTGCCACTTACTACTTTGGGAAAACCACCAAATGTTTCTAATCTCAGTTTTTAATATTTTTTACACCAGAATGATAATATTTTTATGGTTTTGGAGAGGAAAGCTTTGAACACAGTCTGTGGTACATAATAGTGGTCATTCAGTAACAGCTATTATATGTAATACCTAGACCAACAACTGGGAAGTACCAACAACCCCAGAGTACTGAGCAGTCTCCTCAGAGTCCAAGGAGTAATGAATCCAACTTCTGATGTAACAGAGAAAACATTTTTAAATTCAGGAGAATATTTATAAGTATGCTTTGTTATTTTATAAATGCTTAACTGTTTGTTAGATAAAAAATCCTTACATTAGCAATCTTTACGGATACACCCTAAGAAATGTTAAAGATATATAGTGAACACAGAAATATATATGGACATATTTCTAATTTGTCTGCATTTTTTTGTTGTTGTTCTTTCATGTAAATCTTAAAGTTGGAGCAATACATTTTTGTTTCCTTATTAAGATAATTGCACGTATCACATATTGCTTTCCTTTTCAAATTTATTACTTTTGAGCTGCCAACTATTTCTGGCTATTTACTCTTTTCCAGCACATTGAGTCAAGATGGTGTCATTTCACATGCAAGCTCCAGCACCATTTCAAGCCCTTTGACCTTTCTTCAAATAGCTAATTCCCTGGTGAGCAGAGGTGGTGGCAAAGAAGGCAGCAAATGACAAGGTGATGAAAATTCTGTTGCATGAATTAGCTCTTAGCTGTCATATTTCTATATGAGAATGCTAAAGCTAGCATGATTTAAATACATTGAAAGTATTTTATTAAAAAAAAAAAATTAAGAGAAGCTGATTCTTCCAGGAGGCCAGCACTAGCCCTGGTTACCCACCCCAGATATTGCAAGCAGCTGCCCCACAATTAGTCCCACCCACCAGTGGGCTAGAATCAACCTTGCCCTCAACCCCTGCTGCACAGTCAGTATACTGCAACCTGGCTCCATCCACCAGTGGACTGGAAGCCACTGCGCATGACATTCTAGGCCACAAAACAAGTCTCCATAAATTTAAGAAGATTATAATCACACAAAGAATCATTTATGACCACAAAGGTATAAGACTAGAAATCAACTATAAGAAAAAAAAAGTGCAAAAATAATAAACACCTGGCTGCTAAATAATACGCCACTAACCAAACCAACCAATGTGTCACTGAAGAAATCAAAGAGGAAACAAAGAAATATCCAGAGATAAAAATGGAAACAGAATATTACAAAATCTATGTGATGCAAAAAAGGCAGTTTAAGAGCAATGTTCATAGAGCTACAGGCCTACCTCGGGAAATAAGAAAAATCTTAAAAAAATATATAAACAAAAAAGCAATCTAACTTTACATCTCAAGGAACTGAAAAAAGAACAATCAAAACTGCAAAATAGTAGAAAACACATAACAAATATCAGAGCAGAAATAAATTGAGACTAAAATTATAATATAATAAGAAAGACTGATGAAACTAAGGGCTGGTTCTTTGAAAAGATAATAAAAATTTTAAAAGTTTAGCCAATAAAGAAAAGAGAGGAGCCCACATAAAATCAGAAACAAAATAGAAGTTACAACTGATACCAGAGATATACAAAGGATCATAAAGGATTACTATGAACAATTATATACCAATAAAATGGACAACCTACTAATAGAAGAAATGGATAAACCTACTAATAGAAGAAATGGATAAATTCCTAGAAAAGTACAATCTCCTAAGACTGAATTAGGAAGAAATAGAAGAAAAAAAAAAAAAAAGAACAGACCAATTACCAGCAATGAAACTGAATCAGTAATCAAAAAACTCCCCACAAACAAAAATCTGTAACCAGACAGCTTCATTAGTGAATCTACCAAACAATGAAAAAAGAACTAACACCTATCCTTCTCAAACTATTCCAAAAATTGCAGAGCAAGGGATGCTTCTGAACTCTTTCTACAAGGCCAGCCTCATGTTTCTACCAGAACTAAACCAAGCAACCACAAAAAAAAAAAATAATAATAATAATAATTACAGGCCAACATCACTGATGAACATAGATGCAAGATCAGATCAGATCAGATCAGTCGCTCAGTCATGTCCGACTCTTTGCAACCCTATGAATCGCAGCATGCCAGGCCTCCCTGTCCATCAACAACTCCCAGAGTTTACCCAGACTCACGTCCATCGAGTCAGTGATGCCATCCAGCCATCTCATCCTCTGTCATCCCCTTCTCTTGCCCTCAATCCCTCCCAGCATCAGAGTCCTTTCCAATGAGTCAACTCTTCG
>NW_011495084.1:12920301-12965802 GCF_000754665.1 Bison bison bison | reverse complement strand
ATTCCACTGTTTCCCCATCTATTTCCCATGAAGTGATGGGACCGGATGCCATGGTCTTCGTTTTCTGAATGTTGAGCTTTAAGCCAACTTTCAAGCTGGTTTTAGAAAAGGCAGAGGAACCAGAGATCAAATTGCCAACATCCACTGGATCATTGAAAAAGCAAGAGAGTTCCAGAAGAACATCTATTTCTGCTTTATTGACTATGCCAAAGCCTTTGACTGTGTGGATCACAATCAACTGTGGAAAATTCTTAAAGAGATGGGAATACCAGACCACCTGATCTGCCTCTTGAGAAATCAGTATGCAGGTCAGGAAGCAACAGTTAGAACTGGACATGGAACAACAGACTGGTTCCAAATAGGAAAGGGAGTTCGTCAAGGCTGTATATTGTCACCCTGCTTATTTAACTTATATGCAGAGTACATCATGAGAAACGCTGGACTGGAAGAAACACAAGCTGGAATCAAGATTGCCAGGAGAAATATCAATAACCTCAGATATGCAGATGACACCACCCTTATGGCAGAAAGTGAAGAGGAACTAAAAAGCCTCTTGATGAAGGTGAAAAATGTTCAACAAAATATTAGTAAAGTGAATTCTACAATATATTAAAAGGTTCGTATATCATGATTGAGTGGGACATATCCCAGTGATATAAGCACGGTTCAATACTTACAAATCAAGCAATGTGATGCACTATATTAACAAATTATAGAAAAACACAATCATCTCAATAGATGTGGAAAAGCTTTTGACAAAATTCAACATCTGTTTATTATTTTAAAAATCTCTCAACAAAGTGGATATAGAAGCAACATTCCTCAACATAATAAAGGCCATGTATGACAAACATACAACCAATAAACTCAACTCTACTCAACTCTGAAAACTTGAAAGTGTGTTTTCTAAGATCAGGAATAAGACAAGATGCCCACTCTGACCAATTTTATTCAATATGGCATTGGAAGTCCTGGCTACAGTAATCAGATAAGAAAAAGAAAATTCAAACTAGAAAAGAAGTAGAACTGTCATTGTTTGTAGGGTTCATGGTACTGTAACTTAAAGATGACACAAAAAACTCTTAAAACTTATCAATGAATTCAGTAAAAATGGGAAGAATACAAAATTAATATATATAAATCTGCTGCATTTCCATACATAACAACGAACCATCAGAAGGAGGAATTAAGACAATAATTCCACTTGCAACTCCATCAAAAAGAGTAAAATACCTAGGAATAAATCTAACCAGGGAGGTAAAAGATGTGTGCTTGGTAAACTATAAGACACTGATGAAAGATACAGAAGGTGACACAAACAAATGGAAAGCTATACTGTGGGATAATTAATTTCGCTAAAATGAGCATACTACTTAAGGAATCTACAAATTAAATGCAATCCATATTAAAATACTAATGGCATTTTTCACAGAATTGGAACAAATTGTTCTAAAATTTGTATGGAAACACAACAGACTCCAAATTACCAAAACAACTTTGAGAAAGAATAAAGCTGGAGTTATCATGCTCCCTGATTTCAAACTATACTACAAAGCTCCAGTAATCAAACTAGTACAGCACTGGCACAAAAGCAGACATAAAGATCAATGGAACAGACTAGAGAGCCAGGAAATGAATCCACATTTCTATGCCCAATTAATCCACAAAAAAGAAGGCAAGAATACACAATAGGTAGAAGACGGTTTCTTCAATAAATAGTGTTGGAAAAAGTTGGACAGATATTGGCAAAAAATCAAACTGGACTACTTTTCCATACCACTTAACAAAATGAGCCCAATTGATTAACAAGTTACGTGTAAGACCTGAAACCATAAAACTCAAAGAAGAAAACATAGGCAGTACACTCTTTGCCATCAATCTTAGAAATATTTTTTAGAATACACCTCCTCAGAGAAGGGAAACAAGAGCAAAAATAAACAAATGGGACTTAATCAAACTAAAAGGCTTTTACACAAAGGAAGGAAGCTTTCAACAAAATGAAAAAGTAGCCTATTGAATGGGAAAAGATATTTGCAAATGATATATCTGATAAGGGGCTGACCTGTAAAATACACAAAGAACACATATAACTCAACCCAACCAAAAAATGGGTGGAGGACTTGAACAGTCATTTTACAAAGACATACAGATAGCTAACAGACACATGAAAAGATGTTCAACTTCACTAATACAGTGGAATACAAATCAAACCACAATGAGATACCACCTCACATCTCTCAGAATGTTTATTATCAAAAAGACAACAAATAACAAATGCACTATCTGTCGGACTGAATTGGCGCAGCCACGATAAAAACAGTATGGTGGTTTCTGAAAGTATTAAAAATACAATTACCATTCCATCCAGTAATTTCTATTCTGGGTATTTATCTGAAGAAAACAAAAACACTAATTCAAAAATATGTATGCATGCCAATGTTCTGTGCAACTTTATTTACAGTAGCCAAAATATGGAAGCAAATTAACTGTTTATCAATAGATGAATGGATAAAAAAAGACATGGTGTATACACATACACACACACACTGAAATATCACTGAGACACTAAAAAAATAAGCCTCTTTGCAACAACATAGATGGAGCTAGAGCGTATATTATGCTAAGTGAAATAAATCAAAGAAAGACAAATACTATATGATCTCATATGTGGAATCTAAAAAAACAAAACAAATAAAGTGAAAATAGACTTCTAGACACATACAATAAATGGGCAGTCACCAGAAGGGAGGGATTTGAGAGAGTGGGTGTCATAGGTGAAGGGGAATAAGAGGTCTAAACCCTCAGTTATATATTAACTAAGTCATAGGGATTTAATATAAAGCATGAGAAATGTGATCAATCATATTGTAATAACTTTGTATGGGAACAAATAGTTGCTTGACCTACTGTGATAATCATTTTATATTGTATGCAAATATCAAGTCATTATGTAATATACCTAAAACTAATGTAATATTTATCTATCAACTGTATTTCAATTAAAAAAAAATTCTGTATACCCATTTTACCCATTGAAAGTGAAAGTGAAGTCGCGCAGTCCTGTCCGACTCTTTGCGACCCTGTGGACTGTAGCCTGCCAGGCTCCTCCCTCCATGGGATTCTCCAGGCAAGAGTACCGGCTGCTGCTGCTGCTAAGTCGCTTCAGTCGTGCCCAACTCTGTGCGACCCCATAGACGGCAGCCCACCAGGCTCCCCCGTCCCTGGGATTCTCCAGGCAAGAACACTGGAGTGGGTTGCCATTTCCTTCTCCAATGCATGAAAGTGAAAAGTGAGTGAAGTCGCTCAGTCGTGTCTGACTCTTGGCGACCCCATGGACTGTAGGTAGGCTCCTTAGTCCATGGGATTTTCCAGGCAAGTGTACTGGAGTGGGTTGCCATTTCCTTCTCCAGGGGATCTTCCCGACCCAGGGATTGAAGCCGGGTCTCCTGAATTCCAGGCAGATGCTTTAACCTCTGAGCACCAGGGAAGCCCATTAGCTCCCATTTACTCCTATTTTACCCATTTACTCCCATATGTCTTCCTCCCAGCCCCGTGACATCCCAATAATCTGCCTTCTGTCTTTTGTGGATATTTTATATAAATGGAATCACACAATAAAAAAATTAAAATAAATAGATAATAAAATAAAATAAGTTGATTCTTGAGACCATTTTGGCAACACATCTATGCATATTTTTGTGAATTTGATTTTTACTCCAATTACATTAAAAAATAAAACTAAAATTTCACTTTAGTATTCAATAGCTGTGTAAATTTCTGTATCATCCAATAATGCTTTTTTTTAAATTAAATAATCACTCTGGCATTGTCTAAGAAAAACAATCTAGTTAAAAAGGGAAAATTTCAGATTTCATCAAATTCATACATTGCCCCCTGAAGTAGGCAGAATCCTGAGATGGCTTCCAATGAAGCTAGATCCTGTACAATTTTTCCTTGAGCATTGGTAAAATTTGTGATTATGAACAGACATCATTCCCATAGTTATATGTCAAATAGGATTCTGCAGATGTAATTAAGTTCCCGAATCAGTTCATCTCAAGATAGCAAGATTATCTAAGCAGACTTTATCTGATCACATTAGCCTTTTAAATCTGGGTCTCAAGGACAGAGATGGGGGAAGTCAGAGTCTTAAAGCACAAGAAGAATTCAACATGCAATTGCTGATTTGAAGACAGAGGGGACCACATAGCAAAGACTGAATGTGGAAGGCCTTTAAGAGCTGAAAACAGTCCTTGGATGACAGCCAGCAGGGAAGTATGGACCTCAGTCATAGAAATGGCAGAAACTGAATTCTGCCAACAGTAAGAATGAATGTGAAGACACATTTTCTTGCAGAGCATCTACACAAGAAATCAGCCCTGTAAATCATGACTTAACTTTGTGATACCCTGAAATAGAACTAGCTATATCATGTCATACTTCTGACCTACAGAGATGTGGGGTATTATTTTACACCGCTAAATTTGCAGTACTTCATTACATGGCAATAGAAAACTAATATACCCCATGTCCTCAAAAACAAAAAAAATGATTGAGCTAATTAGCACTGAATATTCTAAATTAACAGCTTGTTTTGTATGTTAAAATTGTCTTCTAATTTTTGAGTATCATCAATTTTGAGAAGTATTTTTATTTTAATACCAGCTTTAACTTTTAGCTAATATGGGAAACTATTCTGAATGTTCTTACACTATCCTGTTTTACATATTTACATATTCAAACCAGGTTTGAAATGTTCATTGATGGGGATGAAAGTAGGAGGAAATGTGAGCCATGAAAATTTCTCTTCGTTAAAAAATTATTCCAGCTTGCAAAAGTAATAAAGCTACATAGCTTGCTGGGACCTATAATATTAATACTAAATTTAATTCAGAAGATGAGACAAAAAGCAAACAGGAATGTAATTAAAAGCAATTTTAGGCAGTGAGAAATCACAGAGAAGATTTTTTCAGATTGGAAAAGGAATTTCATGGTGGATGATGCTTTTGAAGATACTATCATCTTCTAAACAGAGGAGTTTCCAGAAAGAGGCTTCAGGGGGAAACACTGTTTAATTGACAATAGAAGTTTTCATATTTTTTGGATATAAGAAAAAAATGCTAGTATAGGAAACCAGAGTGCTTTGCTTTTTTGGTTTCAGATGAACTGAAATGAAAGATGAATTCCTCTTTATCACTAAATAGCTAGGACAAGTCCAGGCAACCTGCCAAGCAATGGTATAAGAGACTGACTTAAGTTTGCTTGGTAGGTTAGTCTTCTCCCAGTTCAACAGCATATGCTTCTGTTTTGTAAAAAAGGGAGTAGTGAAAGCATAATAGAGACTTTGCAACTTCTTTCATCTAAGAAGTTTCAAGTTAAAATACACAGCAATTGACTAAATAAGGTCAAGGTCTACTTTCTGCAGATCTCAGCTTTGGGAAAAATTGCAGCATCTTACAGGGAAGCAGAAGGAGCTAAAAGGATCATCTTAATATATAATCCAAAGAAACTGTTCAAGGTATGCTACTTATATCTTGAGCATGCATCAGAAAACTTGTTTTAGGAGATTCTCAACAGAAAGACTCTTGCCTGAGACTATGTCATTCTAACTTTTATATCTATTGCTCTGAATGCCAACACTGCATTTATTCAGATACTTATAATACTACATTTTTAAGAAAATTATTGCTTAATCTACTTCTCACAGAGAACAAAAGCTATGGGGAGTAACATTAACAAACATAATGACCAAGCAATCTCTAGTAATAAGAAAAGCTATATTATACATATTCTGGTCGTCAACTAGGATTCAACACAAAAAGAATACTGCATATAAATTTTACAGAAGTGCTGATACACTGCAATATCTCTTCCCTGAGTGTGTTGTACCTATAGGAGGAGTCAATACTTCTCTTATTCTACCATCTCATTTCTTTTAAATCTATAAAACAAAATATTTATCTATTATTTCATTCATTAAATAGCATCTCCACAGAGCAATGAATAGAACGAAGGTTCTATTTTTATGTGGTTTATATTTTAGTCGGAAATAGGAAAATATCAGCATGACCTTAAAGACAAATGACAAATTTAAATCCAGAAAAAGAAGGCTTATATACACAGGACTTTTAGATTTAAGTAAATTTTATTCATAAAAATTGCAGTAATGGATGTGGGAATGGGTCTCTGGGATGCTCACCCAAAGATCTGGCTAATTTTATGGGTAACTGATGAATTTATCAGAGATTCTGAAGTTGATGCTAAGATTCTAAATGACAGCAACTCCAATTCAGAGGTGATCCAAACTAAATGAAGTTAAAATTAAAGAAATTCCTCTAGAATAATATACCACATGCAACACAAGGAATTATCATGCTTGGCCATCATGCACTTGTATTCTCTTAGGGAGTCCAGCTCACTCATCACTATAACCTGGAGATCTACATGGGTAAGGGGAGCACTGCCACGCAGAGAGGAGGTAGGAGACTCTACAAGTAAAATTCTACAGAAGCCAGGAGGATTCTGAGATGGCTATGACCATGTCATGGCATTTAACTGGTGAAAGCAAATTGGGCATGTTTCCTATAATAATCAACAAAGCCTATGTAGTAGTCTGAATATAGTCCTCAGACAGATTTCTTGATGATTAATGATTATGACATTCCTAGGAGCTGAATATGCAGGCAGCCTGCTAAACTCTTGCTTGGCACAGAAAAAGGACAACCACATTGACGTGAAGAGAGGCTTTCTTGCATCACAGTTTTAGAGAGTCATGGCCCTTACCCAAATCTAAGACTTGAGTCCCAAAATAAAGTATGAATGGGCATCCTCTCTGAAGGGTCTTTGGAATAACATCATGAGTATGTCTTTGGAAATGGCCTTATCCCAAGGAAATGTGCTGATACTTATTTAGAAAACTGCACTCTAGGAAAGGAGAGCCATACAGACCTTGGGGAGCTGTTAGACATCAGCTCCAGACAATAATTATAAATAAATTATAACCACTGGAATCCATAGTCAGAGGGGGTTCCTGAGTGTGTTAATTGATGGTTTTTAAAAATGATTGTTGTTTCCAGTTTAGATAAATTGATTTCAAGACTGAACTTTACTTTGGGGCTAGAGATGTGAAATATCAACTTGCCTAACTCTCTCTTTTACAGGTAGAATCAGGGAAGTTAAATCACTGCTTTTAAATGCAAAATAAGAGCCTAAGTCTTTTCAGTTCTTAGCAGGTTGCTATACCACCCCAGATGCCTGGGCCGCCTGATTAGGGGATGGGATGGGATGGAAGAAACTGGAGGTTATCCAGCTTCCAAGAAACAAGTGAGGAGGGAAGGGTCATATTTTCTTCACTCTTCACTTTGTTTTAAAATTTTTATTTTATTTAAACTGGAAGGAAAAAAAACACAAATTCTTGCTCCTTTTCACAGTGGCAGGGGTTGGGAGTGGGGGAGTCTGACAGGAAACATTTGTGAAAAGATAATAGATGAAAATTTCCCCCAAATGGTGAAAACTATGAAGCCATAGTTACTAGTAGCACAAGAAATATGAAGAAAACATCAAAGCATAAAATAAAATTGCTTACAATAGTAAGAAAGAGCAAAACTTTTAAAAGCCAGAGGAAAAAAGACATTATTATATACTTTAAAGTACTGAAAGATAGAAGTTATCAAACTAGAATTCTTAACCCAGAAAAAAATTACTTTCAAACATATAATTGAAATGAAGAGATTTTCCAGACGTGCAAAAGCTTAAAGAATTCAATGCTAGAAGACGTGAACTACAAGAAAATATTAAAAGGAAGCCCTTCAAATGAAGTCACTATTTTAAAGGTATTGCTGCTGCTGCTAAGTCACTTCAGTCATGTCCGACTCTGTGCAACCCCATAGACGGCAGCCCACCAGGCTCTCCCATCCCTGGGATTCTCCAGGCAAGAACGCTGGAGTGGGTTGCCATTTCCTTCTCCAATGCATGAAAGTGAAAAGTGAAAGGGAAGTCGCTTAGTCGTGTCCGTCTCTCAGCCACCCCATGGACTGCAGCCTTCTAGGCTCCGCCATTCATGGGATTTTCCAGGCAAGAGTACTGGAGTGGGGTGCCATTGCCTTCTCCTTTAAAGGTATTACATCCTTGTATTTATTGTTGCATTATTCATAAAAGCTAAGATGTGGGAACAACAGACAGATGAATGTGTGCTGTGTGTGCTAGGTTGCTTCAGTCATGTTCGACAATTTGTGACCCTACGGACTGTAACCAGTCAGGCTCCTCTGTCCATGGGTTTCTCCAGGCAAGAATACTGGAGTGGCTTGCCATTTCCTTCTCCAGGGGATCTTCCAGTCCCAGGGATGGAACCTGTGTCTCTTATGTCTTCTGGCAGGTAGGTTCTTTACCACTAGCACCACCAGGAAAGCGTATAGATAGATGAATGGATAAAGAAAATGCAGAATATGTATATTAAATAGAATATTATTCAGCCATTAAAAAATGGAAATCTTACCATTTGTGAGAATGTGGTTGAAACTTGAAGGCATTATGGTAAGTGCAATAAGTCAGACAAATTCTATATAATCTCACTTATATGTAGAATCTAAATAAAATCAAACTCACAGAAAAAGTAGATTGGTGGTTGCCAGGGATTATGATGTGGCAGAAAGAGAGATACTGATTAAAGGGTACCAACTTCCTGGTATTAGATGATAAGTTCTGGGGATCTAATGTACAGTGTGGTGACTCCAATGTCTCCAGCCTCAGGAGACAATGTAAAAGAGTTGCTCGGTGCTGCCCTTGGCACACTTGCAGCTTAGGAGCCGGGCCTTGAGGGGGAAAGGCCAGGAGACTACTGAGTTCAACTGAAAGCATTTTACTTCCTCGAAGATCTTGGCTTGTTAATTCCCTGCAGCTTTAGTTTTTCACTGGCGCTTTCAATCTGTTCTTTGAAGCTCTTAATCTAACATATGTAGTCATTCTCTGTGGGTATGTGAGTTTAAATCTGGCACTTTCCCATGGTCATTGGTAGTTGTAACATACACACTTACACATGTTAAGTAAACACCGTATTTTCCTACCTGACTCTCCAAATACAGGGTTGGTATATTTGGTGTAGGACATGTTGGTGTTTGTGAATATATTAATAATTTTACTGAGTCTGGAATAGCGCTGTGAATCACATTTGTAATTTTTAAATTTCAAGTATGCACATTAAAAAAGTAAAAAAAAAAACAGGCAAAATCACAATAAATAATATACTTTACTTAAAGTTAAATATATTTAAAATATTACCATTTCAACATACATGAATTCAAAATCCATTGTGTAGTTTACGTTTATAGCTTATCTCAACATGTACTAGTTTCATTTCAAATAATTAAGAGTTAGCCTCATGTGACTCGTGGATACCATTTTAGAAAATGCAGGTCTAGAGGTTTCAGAATATTCAGAAGAGATGTGAAAGATTAAAGGACAAACATATATTGTGTGTTAATACTGACTTGAAGTCTTGGATTGTCTCCCTTGAGGAACAAATGGGCCTCTAGCTATACAAACAGTATTTTCTTTATGTAGAGTAGAAAAACTGCAGATTGTTTTTAACTGCCCAGCATCAGATGCTCCTTCCTATGTTAGAGAAATAATACAAATTATATGATTCAGTAGAAGGTAGGATCCAGCTTCCTAGTAATGAATCCCAAAGGATGAAAAACTTTATGCACCCTGAAAGCCAAGAATCAGATGTATAACTCAGGCTCAGATACATATATATATATGTACTCCAAGGACTAAATACATTACATACAGAAATGCAGAGGAGTTTTTCAAATGTTTCCAGAAGTGGCTTGAGAGAGGCAGAAAGAAGTCCTAGCAGTGATCTTTGGTCTTGCAGGTTATTCTCCTAGGACATTTTTCTGTTTACCAAAGTCACTGCATTGTTTTTCCTAGGCTTACTTTGTTCCTGCACATGTTCAGGCCCTTAAATGATGAATCCTTGATCTCCAGGATTCTGTAGATCCATGATTTGACTTCTTAGTACATTCAGTTGCTAAGTGGGACTTCCCGGGTGGTTCAGTGGTAAAGAATCCGCCTGCCAATGCTGAAACACAAGAGATGCAGGTTTGATCCCTGGGTCAGGAAGATTCCCTGGAGTAGGAAATGGCAACCCACTCCAGTATTCTAGCCTGGAAAAATTCCACGAACAGAGGATCCTGGCGGGCGATAGTCCACAGGGTTGCAAAGAGTCAGCGACTCTTTGTGCAACTGAGCACGCATGCACACACACACACACACACACACACACACACGCACAGTGCACAGTTGCTAAGTGCATAAATTTAGAGGTCAAATGGCCTGAATCTTGAATCTTGCTTTTCTCACTCATTAGATATCTGGACTTTGACATATTATTTTACCCTTCCCCCCCCCTCAATTTCTTTATCTCTTAAGTAGTAATAACTGTACCTATCGCATGGGTTGTTACAAAAATTCAATGAGACAGTTCAAACACAGGAAGTATACTTACATGTCCTAGTATGTACTGAATATTTACCTCCTGATAGCTAAACTTTCACTATTATTTCAAAAGTTTACAGAAGGTCTACTGTGTACTAGGTACACATAAAACAATATCCCTCATTTTTTTCTCCTAAAATTACCCTAACAAGACAGGATATTTATTCCATATTCCTAAAGTTTTGGGAAGGGGTTATATGCAGCCTGGCAAGATCACTGCAAGCCTAATATTGATATCTTTGTACTCTCAGGCTTCATCTTGAATACTACTCCAACCATATATGCTTCAAGTATGTTTCAAATTATTTACCATTGAATAATGTGTCATGTTTATTAGGTGGCTTTAAGCAGTGCCTAGTACACAGTATACAGCCCTACTTTAAGAATTGTAGACAAAATAAATTAATACTGGCAGTGACCCCATGATATAGATTTTACCACTTCTGTTTTTAGATGAGGAAATTGATTCACAGAAGTTAGGTATTTTGCCTACAATTATATAGCTCGTTTGTGCCCAATTACACATTTTATTTTGATCATGAGTTCCATTTTTACCAGACAAGGACTTCAATAAAATATTCGAAGGTGTTTAATTACTTGGCCTACAGTTCATGAGTTCTCCCATTCTGGAGCCTCCATGATATTTTTAGAAAGGTAAGCCAAGCCTCAAGGAATGCATGCCTCATAAATTTATTTCACTTCACTGACATTACCACTTTCTTAGTCTTTCATCTTCTCCATTTCTTTCCATTTCTTTTCTCAAGTCTAGTATCATAAATATTTCTTTAGCTGTAAACAGCCCATTATTTAAATAGCTTTCATCTAAAAGAATTCTGGAAATTTACTCTGGGTGAAATTTCGAGGGGAGAATTATGATTAATCATTTGTGAGAATGACATTCTAAGTTCTCACACTTGCTGTGCCAGCTAAATCAAATAAGATAGGCTTTGATATAAGGCCCTTATTCTAAGTGTCACTCTTAAACTTTTCCAGGGGGCTCACTGATGGAACCAGTTCAATGATATTGATAACTGCAGGAGGGTGGAACAAAATCCTCCCAGGAATTACAATCAAAGTCTATATGTCTAAATTTCTATTTCTTCTAATCCAATATACGACTTTTTTTCTAGTGTTTTTAGAACTGGCTGCTGCTGCTGCTGCTGCTAAGTCGCCTCAGTTGTGTCCAACTCTGTGCGACCCCAGAGACGGCAGCCCACCAGGCTCCCCCGTCCCTGGGATTCTCCAGGCAAGAACACTGGAGTGGGTTGCCATTTCCTTCTCCAGTGCATGAAAGTGAAAAGTGAAAGTGAAGTCGCTCAGTCGTGGTCCGACTCTTAGCAACCCCATGAACTGCAGCTTACCAGGCTCCTCCGTCCATGGGATTTTCCGGGCAAGAGTACTGGAGTGGGTTGCCATTGCCTTCTCCGTTAGAACTGGCAGAGGGACTGAAATAATTATGCAACCTTACTGTCCATTAACGTCTAACCATGAACATGTGTGAATTTTTTCTCCCTTCTCTAAATCATCCTAGAGGCGTCTCATGTCACCTCTACTTAAATGTTACTCTTTGCCATTTATTTTGGAAATAATTCATTTTAAACACAAGGAATGAACTTCTTTATTTTCCTTGCTAATGAAAAGCGTCTCTATGCTACAGATATGTCTTAGTCAGCCAATTTTCTTCACCTGCAGTTTGCATTTGCATAATGATCTCATCATGAAAAACAGTCAGCTTGATTGTAGCAAAGCTTCTGTTATTGAAAAACACACCTCATATCTTTTAAGTAGGGCTGATAACCTTCCATCTGCAACATCTGTAATGTTACTCCAAATTGGTTCAAATACTGGTGGATTAATAATGATGAACAAGAAGTTTTGCCAGTTGAAAATCAACTTGCTCAAAGAGTTCATTCACCCATTATTGAAAACACATCAAGTTTAAGAATTTAAAAATAAGGAATCAAGGTTTTAGGGAGGAGAATTAGTTTGAAAAATGTCCACATATATTCTGATTCTGAGAGAAATACACAGGTTAAATAAAAGATAAACTATCAACACTTAACAGCTGAAAATCTGATATGGAGGCTGTGTTTGTAAGTGAGGTTCACAGGCTTTGAATTACCCAACTCATGAAAGAAGAGGAAAAGTTAATTTGAATATTCAGATACTTGGACTCAAAAGAAAACATCTGGATAACTGAGTAAATATTTTCCATCTCCAGTGGCCAAATCTCTCCCCAAAAGCCAGGTCACTGCAATCAATTGCATTCAGGACACCTACACTTAGATTCAAAGTAGTCATCATATCCTGGATACCCATTTCTCTGCTACTGTTTCTATATTCACTGTCTTGTGAAATGACATCACTATCTGTATAGCTGCTTAAGCCTGAAATTTGATTTTTTTTCTGCTTTATGCCTCACATCTCCTTAATCAACAACTTCTATGGTGTCTGCGCTATAAGTAACTCACTCACTAATCCATCCACCTTCCTGTTTCTCCATGCAGTGCCTTAGAGGGAGCCCTTGTGTGGGTCCCACACCTAGGTCCTCAGGGCAGATTTTTAGCAGGGCTCCTAATCCCCAAGGTTTGGTTTTACTTCTCCTCCAAACCATTCTCCACCCCCGACCCAGAGTGATTACTTAAAGATAGATATATATATATATCTGTTCAAAATCCATTAGTGGGTCCAGATAAAGAGAGGGCTTCATGATTAGGTTTATAGGCTTTTTATGATTTAGCCTTCAGAGATCTCTGCAATTGTTTCTTTGGCCACAGAGATTTTCCTTCTCCATCTGCATGTCAGATGTGCTGTACTTCCTTGCCTCTGGTGGTTTTTTGTACATTTCCTTTTCAGCACATCCAATAGGTTCTCTTCTTTGCTTGGCTCTTAGTCACCCTTTACCTCTCACATGGGTTATCACTTTCCCTGAGACCCATGTTGGTTATATGCCTTTCCTTTGTGCTTCAATAGCAACATATAGCTCCCCTATTGGAATACTTGTAACACTGCATAATAATTTCCTATTCATTCCTCTGTTTTCTTAACTAAAGTAAAAATTCTCAGATGACAGGAACAACATCTTTCTTATTCACTGATGTACTTCTACATCTACCTAGTGAATATGAATATAAGAAGGATTTAACACATATTTGTCAGATGAGTCATCCAAGAATAAATAAATATTAAGATTGCAGATAAGTATATTCCCAAAGGGGAAAAATCTAAAAATGTGAAAGCATAAGAAAAGTATAAAACTATTTCTTAAAAATTAGAAATGGATGAAAGGCAATAAATTAAACTGTTTCTGATCCTCTTTCCTCAGTTTTTCACATCAGTGAAAATCATCAATGGATGTTTCATATCCCTTCCCACGTAGCTTAGTGGTAAAGAATCTGCCTGCCAATATAGGAGACGCAGGAGATGTCGGTTCAATCTCTGGGTCAGGAAGACCCCCTGCAATAGGAAATGGCAACCCACTCTGATATTACTGCATGGAAAATCCAGGGACAGAGGAGTCTGATGGGCTGCAGTCCGTGGGGTTGCAAAGAGTCAGACACAACTAAGCATACACACATACATGCATGCACACTATAAATCCACCTGATGATTTTCTAGCCTTTTCCAATGTTAACAGCAAATACTTTGCTTTTGCTATATTCTTAGGGAGAGGGAGAATACCCCATTAACAGATCTACCCTCTGAATTGCTCTGATAGGATCATCAGTGGGTTTACCACTATGCATCCCCACTTTTGTCCACTTCTAATAGCCCAGAAGTGGACTCTTCTGATTCTGACTTGATGTTTGATCCCATATGACCCCATTCTTGGGGGCAAATCATTGTCTTAAAACCAATAATTGCTGGTGTGCATTAAGCATTAATAGGCTTCCCTGGTGGCTCAGACAGTAAAGAATCTGCCTGCAGTGCAAGAGACATGGGTTCGATCCCTGGTTTGGGAAAATCCCCTGTAGAAGGGAATGGCTACCCACTCCAGTATTCTAGCCTAGAGAACCCCGTGGACAGAGGAGCCTGGCAGGCTACAGTCCACAGGTCACAAAGAGTCAGACACGACTAAGAGACTAAGCACAGCACATTAAGCATTACTATATGCCAGGAATAATCTTATTTTTTCTTCACATCCTGAGGACAAACATTGTTGTTATAGAGATGAGAAAACTGAAACTCAGAGAAGTTAAATAATGTTCTCAATATCAAGCAATTGTTTGAATTGAAACTATTGTGTCCAATAGTTCTGTGTTTTCTGAAAATTGCCACAGTCCCTCTTCCTAGTTGGTAAGTCTGAGGTTCTCAACAAGATTTCAACAACTGACAGTCTCATGTTTACTTCTGGGGTTGAATTCCTGTTCTCTCTGTACTGTTATATCCATGTGTCTCACATCCCCTATATGTTCATGGCTCTGGCCTGTGCTAACCTAAAAGTGGAATATCCACCTCTAATTTTTCCAAAGTGCCATTCACATGAGACATTTCTAGGTTCAGCAGATTTTACCAAGAATTAGGGCAAAAGAAGAGGGCTGCATACCAGCAAAAATTCCCAAACTCTTTAATATACTGAATATTAGACAGACCTGTTTTTTAGAGTCTTGGGTTAGGGGCTATTAGAAGCCACTGGAATGGTTACCAGCCATTGGAAGGACTGGTTGAAGCTGAAACTCCAATATTTTGGCCACCTGATGCAAAGAATTGACTCACTGGAAAAGACCCTGATGCTGGGAAAGATTGAAGGCAGGAGGAGAAGGGGATGACAGAGGATGAGATGGCTGGATGGCATCACCAACTCAATGGACATGAGCTTGAGTGAGCTCTGGGAGTTGGTGATGGCGAGGGAGGCCTGGCGTGCTGCAGTCCATGGGGGCGCAAAGAGTCAGACACGACTGAGCAACTGAACTGAACTGAACTGATGCTGGGAAAGACTGACGGCGGCAGGAGAAGGGGACGACAGAGGATGAGATGGTTGGATGGCATGGCCGACTCAGTGGACATGAGTTTGAGTAAACTCCGGGAGTTGGTGATGGACAGGGAGGGCTGGCGTGCTGCAGTCCATGGGGTCTCAAAGAGTCAGACAAGACTGAGCCACTGAACTGAACTGGGTTACCAGCTATCTAGCAGGAATTCCTCAATAACAACAGAGAACATCTCTAGCTTCCTACTTGTTACTTTGAGTGCTGTCTCCCTTCCTCCCTCCCTCCCTCTCTCTCTCTTTCCACCTCAGAGGAATATGGTCTGCTTTTCTGCCCTCCCCTGTTTCTTCTAAAATTTTATTACATTTTTAGATGGAGAAATTTATCTTTCCTTTTTTTCTTCTGGGATCCTTCCAGAACATGTCCTTAGGGCACACACATCCAAAGCAGAATATCAAGGTGTTTTCCTAAACAAAGATAGCTTTCTCCCCAAAGGCAACTCTGAGCCAGCTGTTAACATTACAATCCTACTTATCCTGCCACCTTTACTTAAAGAGTAAATCAATGAAGGTGCTTGGGGAATTAACTTCTCCTGGGAAGGGCATATGTAACATGACAGAAAGATGATCATAATATGATTTCTTCTTTAAGGCTTTGATTATACTGATATATGTAATTCAGTGGTCCCAGTGCATAGCACCTCATTAGAGAAAACTAGACTGACTGAAGTGGTAACACATATTTATTTCTACTCATTGTATATTCATGCTGTATTCACAAACACTTTGCTCTCTCCAAACCTGGATCATTTCTCAAAGCAAGTTTCATATCTCTTCTTTCCTCCTTAGAGTAGGTAGGTTCTTTACTTATTGTCCTAAATGTATTCATTTGCTTCCACAAACACGTTGGGTGATCCTATGAATATGGACTAATGAATAGGAAATGCTGATGAAGACAAGAAGATCCACCCAAGTCCGTGACTCCTTATAGAAGTCTTGCTAATTGTTTAAGTGTGTTTGCCTCTCCAATCAAGAACTGTCTGATTTATCAATTTGTTGTGCCTCTGCATGTCAACTGCATTGTTGTTCCCAAAGTTGAAATCCAAAATGTTTGAAAACACTTCAGTCACAGTGTGAGTAAACATATCCTGATGCAGAGCCCACTATGGGCCAAGCGTTATGCAAGGAGCTTGAAAGAAATGCCAAAGCGTGAGTAAATCATGTAGCTCTTTTGTTTGAAGAGACATGGATACAAGGGAAAGCAAGAGAACAAAAATAAGGATTTATGGGAGTTATGTTTACCTGGATATGGACACATATTTCAGTCTCTTATATGTATAGATATGTATCCATGCATTTTTGTAACTATACATTTGATAGCTAATCAGACTTCTGACTCTCAATCTCTTGCCACATCCAGGCAGTAACGTTGAACTGCCTTTTGCTCTATTTCCTGCCTACGTGACGCATCTACCATTGACTCTAACTTCAGAGTCCTTCACAATGACCCATTCTTAGAGTAATTCTCTCCTATCCTTTAATACTCTTCCTTGGACTCAAATCCTCCAAGAAGCCTGACTGAGGAAATACACTGACACACGGGCACATCAGTCTTGAGTTTTACTCTGTTTCTCCCTTCAGAGCGAGCTAGTCGTACCTAGCGATGTCAGATTCGATTTTTTAAAATGATCTTCAGTTTACTGAAATGGTTATGAAGATCTACATGTTTTCCTAATAAAGCCACCTTTGTTAGCTTCCATAGTAAGCATCTGTGAAAATGTCTCTTCTGCAATTCTTTCCCAGAGTCTCTCTTGCTGATGACAGCTCCCTCTAGAACTCTCCCTCTGGGGATACTCCCCTGCAATTACTAAACGGGTTCCAAGAAGGAAATGGAGAGGCAGGGTCACACACTTCTGTGAAAGCAGACTGATCCATGGTGGAATGCAAGACTGAAATAATGTGTTTCTCATTTTTTCCATGACATGTGACATTGATACACAGTCCCAATGAACAGCACCTCATTAGAGAAAACTAGATTGACTGAAGTAGTAACATATTTATTTCTACTCATTATATGTTCATGCTGTATTTACAAACACTCTGCTCCCTCCAAACCCAGATCACCTCTCAAAGCAAGCTTTCATATCTTTTCTTTCCCCCTTACAGTACGGAGAATGTCACACACACGAATGTCAATTGCTGAGGGAGTTTCAAAGATTGTAGGTTTTTATTTTTTCCCTCTCTGCCATATAGCAAAAGGAGAACCACACTGTATGGACGCATGGTATCATCCCTCAACTTAGCTATTGCTGGGAGTTTGCAGTAAGAGATAAACATGTCCTGATTTCTTCCCAATACATGGCACTCCTTATTTTTGCTTCATTTTAGGTTCTTAAAATCTAGTCTGAAAAATCTTCTTTTGATATATCAGTTTCTTCCAAAGAGAACCATATCATAAACTAACATAAATAATCCATAATTTGAGGATGTAAATCCACACAAGCACACAGCTTACTCTCAGTCTGTTCTTGATGGCCATCAGGTTTGATATTTATGCAAAATGATGTGCATGCAGGTACTGTACAAACAAATGCTGAGAGACTTCCTGAACTACTGAAGTTTCTGAAGCAATGTAATAACTCAAAAGCACACTTCCCACAATGTCTCCTGTACACACACACATACACACAGACACCCACACCAAAACCAGAGTTCAAATAACAAAGCTGGCATTGTATGTATCTGCCTTATTCAAATACTATCTGCAGCCCAGTTTCTCAAATTACTCTGCTTCCTACAGAACTAATTTTAAAATGAATCCCTCACTGACTTCAAGGGACTAGGCTTTCATCTCTTTAGGATGGTGATGAAGGCTAAAAATGTGTGCTTGGTACCCCAAAACACTGAAGAATGAATTCTGTGTCAGCCAAGCCCAGAAGTGCTGAAACAGACCCAATTCTTCCCCGGGTGTTGACTATTAATCCCTGTGAAATCTTTCAAAAGGTCTTAAGCAATAAGCTAAGAGAAAATGAGCCCTCGGAAAAACAACCTTCTTTGGATTGACTTCATATCAGAATTCCATAGTCATATCAGAAATGAGACTGCTCAGTATACAGTTCCTTTTGTGCTATGAATAAAGAATGGTTTTTCCTGATTTTTTTTTTTTAATCTCAAATTCATTTTGTACAAGGAATGCAATTCAACTGTAGCATTACAGGAAACAACAAAGGAAGTTGCTCTCCACAGCATTTCAGCATCCTGGAATATAATAAACCCTAAACAACTTCCAGGAAATTAAGGTTCTTTTAAATGCTGAATAAAATGGAGAAAAAAAAATCCTGAGGAGAAAACACACACACACACCCACACACACACACGCAGGCACCAAGGAAATTAATTATGTTGTAACTACTGCACAGCTGCTCCAGAAACTTGAAGGTACGCTGCTTTCTTCTTTGTTGATCAGATATAATCTGATTATGCTCCTTGCTTGAAGTATCTCTGGTCCCTCCATCTCCAAAAATAAATTCTCATTGAAGTATGACATTTCCACATCTACTGGCTAATTACTTTAAGCATGGGATTTGTCTTGTACAGTTTTAGCCTAATCCTTTTACTCATGTAGATAAGATCACAGTTGGGGGGTATCGACAGAATAAATTTCTGCCAGAGAATAATCTATCAGGATTCCTTACTGTGCCAGTCTTTCCTCTCTCATGTTAATATTCTGATGAGGCATCAGTGGAAAAAGCTTTATTCATTTGCTCAAATATCTTTCCTTATTCACGCTACTCCATTCTTGCTTTATTGGCTTTTTCTCAAATTTGCATCTCCATTCATCTATTTCTCTTCAGAAATTTGTCATGTTTCCTCTTTTCTGCCATTGACTCAAGCTTTTTTTCATATCATTCCCCATAACTCTAAGAAAATTAACTCAAAGATAGTCACTTAGATCAGATTCTAACCTAAAGATTAAAGTCTAACTGAAAGACTAATTCTAACTAAAAGACCACAGGCTTTAGTTTACTTTGCTTCCTTTTGTCCCAATCTGGCCATATCATACTAATTAATATTAACTTGGACTTTAAAATATTTGAATTATTTTCACATCTATAATTACAATATTTAAAATTCTTTAAAGACATGCTATTAATTATTTTCTTCATTTTATAGAGGTATACCCAAGCAGACACAAATAACAAAGAGTAGAGGAGAGATTTGAACCCTTGTGCATTTTGGTTTCAAGTTCATTGGTACATTGCATCACAGTGCCCCATGCAATCAAAACTTCTTAAACCACTACCCCTACAGAAATATTAGTGAGTATAATAACCCTGAGCGATAGAAAAATTCTATCCTATCAGTAGGGAGACATCAGTGGAGTAGACAGAGGATTCAAAAATTTGTGGTTCTGAATGTCATTGTCTATCAAATCATATAAGGAATCAGAATTTAACCAGGACAGATGATCTTATTCATAATTTTAATTTCATAAAAAATTCATTGCTTATTAAAATCAATTAGGTAGTCTGTCCTTCTTGCCAAAAGCAGATAATTCAGATGATACAACACTTCTTTTAGGGTGACTTGTCATATCAGCAGGAAGTCCTTTCACATTAGATGTTAAAACACAGACACTTCCTTGAGATAGCTGCAGAATGAATTGCTTTCCAAAGGGTTTTGCATAATTTTAATTTGCCTTTTTATTGCTATTAATGGACCATCTGCACCTGTGGTTTTCTATGAAATTTAAAAAGAACATACTGAGCAAACCTTGCAATTTAAAATGTTGAAATGTAATTAAGTAAGCCATGTCAAGTAGAATGAGAATTATATTAATAAGTTCTAGAAATCAGTAAACACAAAGATTTAATATTTAGAGTATACGTTCAAAAATTTGAACTAGCGAAAACTAATTTGGGTCTGCTATCTAATTGTTAGCCTTTTTTTTTTTTTAATTTATGCTCAATTTCTGAAGCATGAAGAAACAAAAAGAATAAAAATGTTTAATTCCAAATGAAATGTTTTTCCTTCCAACTGAATTAAAGTTAGAAATCAGGAATCATTCAAATTATACAAACTAATCTAAATCATCAACTGATTGTTAGTTCACTGAGAGATTTGATGGCATTTTAGAGAGAATTTTCTGGTATAATTTAAATCTTAAGTGAGGAACTGTGATTCTTTGCATTATATCATAATTCCAATTCATACATTTTTTTTTTTTAGTTTTAGCATATTTCCCCTGTATTTAGGGACAGTTTTCAACATTCATATATTCATCCACATCTAACATTCATTCATAATCTACAGCCTGAACTTAATCACGTGGCCACCCTAGTTGCTCGCACTGTCAGGAAACCTGATCTCTTTCTGTGTATCATTTTGTCTAGCCTTGTGCCTTCAACACACCTGGACTGCTAAAGGAGATAAAAGCAGAAGAGACAGTGGGGGGGTTGCCGACAAAATTCTGCCCCTTGGCATGTCCTTTTACTGGACACACAGAACATATTCATCATCCTTAGTAGAGTCACCTATGCCTCATGGATTTTCCGCATCTAGTTTGAAGCCCATAATCTCTTAAGTGCCGTCCTCTTCTTGTGATCCCTAATCTATAAATAAACTAAGAGACAAGTTATCTTCCTCACTCAGCCTCGTCATCTAATACTCCATAATGGAGTAAAAAATAATTCATTCATGAAGGTAAAAATAGAAAACATAAAGCACTTTAGTGGTCCATAACTGCCAGATCCTAGTGTGTAGGAACTTTGAAACATATTGCTTAGCTCTCCCTGCTTCTTCTTTGGATCACTCTCTTGGTCATTTTCTTTCATAACATCTGGATCCCTCTTGAAGTCTTCCCTTGAATATTATACACTGTGGTTTTGGCCAAAACCAAAGTGAGTTTTGGAGGGTATGCTTTCTTTGTAGCCTATGTAATTTACACCTTTGGCTGATACACACTTGGGAACCTAGGTCTTGCTTGTTGGACAATCTTGTGGCTTTTTTCTTTTTTAAAGCTATATTCATTCCCCTCAAATTTAGTGAAGGTTCTATTTGTTTTTCAATCAGATTCCATATAAAAATTATAATACTTGATCTTTCCTGAATAGTCCTAGACTTGAAGATTCCTCACTCTGGTTTCTGGTTTCTGTTCTAAGGACTATCTTTCTGAGATAGTTTATAGGTTGTGCTGAAGCTACTATGGTTTTATCTGATCTTTGCAAGTGGTCAGAGCTCCTATTATCTGGCTATGAAATACAAATGCGAGGTTACTGAGAAGAGCTCTGAGCAAGTCTTAGTCTGCTCAGGTTAGCATAACAAAAATGCCATAGGTTAGGGGGCTTACACTAAAAAACATCTATTTCTCACAGTTCTGGAAGGTAAGAAATTCAAAATCAAAGCACCAGCAGATTCGGTGCTTGTAAGAGCATACTGGTTTATAGACAGCGATCTTATTAAGTCATCATTTGACAGAGGGAGAAAAGGGGCCCTCTGAGGGTCTCTTTTTTCATTGCCTAGCTCTAGACAATGATTTTGGCAATCATTTCTCAAAGACCTCCTCCCTCTCTCACAATCCTATCACACTGAGGATTAGGTTTCAACATACAGATTTTAGAGCGACCCAAACTTTCTATTGCAAAATCTTATCTTCTGCTATGTATCTTCTTTTACATACAAACAAGGGATTTCCCTTTTTAAAAAGGATATCTATATGTGGTCAAGTGAATGTTTAGAGTTCTGTCAGAGACTCTCTTAGCAAGATCTATTCCTTTTCATCTTTACTCAAACACGGGCAATCCTTATTCAAGCTTTTCTTTCTATATTTCTTGATACTTTTAAGTATCAAAAGGGAGCTAATATAGACAAATATTTAGCCTTTTCCTAATCTCCCTTACTGCAACCGAATTTGTAGGTATGACCTTCTATTCTTTACTAAAATTGATAGTTTTACTAAATAGGCTGCCATGCCATCACAAAAGTCATTAGCTTTCCAAGCTGCAAGATTTATGTCTTTCTAGTCTGCAACTCAATGGCTAAAACAATGCTACATATTTTTTTGTATGGCAGCACACTTCTTATGACACCAATTTCTTTATTAGCTAAGGCATAGGCTAAAGATTTATTACAAAGAAACCTCAAAATACAAGATCTTGAATTAGGCAGAAGAATAGTCTCTCTTATCAATCTCTGATTGATCAGGTGGCTATACCATCATCAAAATATGGCTTCCATATTTGGGTCTAAGATCTGCTCTAGGGGCTGCTCTTGGCCAAGAATAAAAGAAATAAGGATGTATTGGGACAGCAACTTTATCTTCAAGGAAATAATCTAGAAATTGCACATGTTTTTTTCAGTTTCCCCCATTACCCCAAACACAGGTGCTGACTGCAAGGGAGAATAGAAAATACAGTCTTTAGTTAAATGGCCATGTGTCCTGCTCACCAAATTAAACTTTTTAAAACTTGGAAAAATGGGGAATGGATACTAGGGAACATAGCTTCTCTTCCACCATTTTTTTTTTTTTTTTTGGAGAAAAGTAACATAACGCAGATCTTTCTAAGACGTAAACATATGTTTAATAATATACCAATATCCTCATCAAATCTAGTAAATACATTAAGAATTTCCATTAATACATGAAGTGGCATGACCATGAGGTGTCAGGCAGTAGTACTGTTGCTTCTGCTCAGTCATGTCCGACTCTGCAACCACATGGATGGTAGCTTGCCAGGCTTTGCTGTCCACGAGACTTTCCAGGCAAGAATACTGGAATGGGTTGACATTCCCTTCTCTAGAGGATCTTCCCGACCCTGGGACTGAACCTGGGTCTCTTGTGTCTCCTGCATTAGATTATTTGCCACTAGTGCTACCTGGGAAGCCCCAATTAATATAACTCATTCCTAATGTGGAAAAGATGTTCATTCCCTTTTTAATGAGGAAGGACTGTATATTCCAATCAATGATTTAATATAGATATTAAGATTGATTCTTAATTGGCACATATTATTTTTAGTTTTATACCTTGGCCTTTTTTTGGTCTACAGATAAAAAGTATTTGCAAAATATTTGCCAATATTAAGAACTCAGGCTGTGTTGTTGTTTTTTTTTTTTTTGTCCTGTCCAATGATTTCCAGACACAGAAAATTCCAAACAAATAATTTTCAAAAAGATCTATATTATTTGATTACAGAGGAACATCTTATTGAACAACTATTAAAGTAGCTAGTGATTCCTATTCTCATTAATCATTCTTTCTAAATTTAATGTAACCATGATATGTACTAATTCATTTAGAATGTTTCTTTTAAGTTCATTTTCATTTCTAGTTTTAGTCAAAAGCTCTAAGCCATTTGAGCTCAAATTTCTATCTCTATGCATCAGGTTTCCTAAGGACTTGTTTCTCTCACATAAACAATTTTTATTAGTCTCTCAAAAAGAAGTGACACTTATAGACTGTGTCCTTCAACTTATTTGCTTAGTCTTTTGTATGATTCTCACCCACACTTTTAAAGATGCATTCTGTACAGACCTGGGATTCTGCAAAGTTGCTAATGCTGGACAGAGGCAGAAATTAGATTTTCCTGGGCTCTGATCTCTCCCAATCCATTTTAAAGATAAAAGTTCAACACTTGCCTTTGTTGTATATTGGAGCTATGCTTAAGATTTTCTTTGGCAAAAAAGTTCTCCAGCTTAAAATGCATTTATAAACCAGAAAACTCTAAAGTTCTGTGCCATTTTATTTTCAATTTCCTAAAATTATAGCCATCTCATGAAAAAAATTAGAAGAAAATAAAAAAGCCAAATGGAAAATAAAAAAGCCAAATGTTAAGGGCTCCAATTATTCCCTGCTAGTCTTCTCCAAACAAAAATATAGTTGATTTTTCATTTTATTCTTTGCAAGTGAAATATAAAAACAAATGAGTAATATCCCATATCTCTCTTTCTGAAAACTTTTTGTAAAAATAAGCCATTGTTATTTGATCAGATAGGTAATAAGACCAGAGGAGACAGGGTAATATTTATATTGGCATCATGACCACTACAAATGTCTAATTGCAATAGAAAAGACTTATTAATTACAGTGGAATAGTTAATAGCCACTAAGTAATTTCCTAGGTCCTCTACTAAGTTGGTTACCTTGATTTATTTCATATCTAGAGTTTCCTAAAAGCATTGTTTGAAGTTTCCCATATAACAATTTTATATTTTTATAGTCTTGTAATCAGAGAAGGCAATGGCACCCCACTCCAGTACTCTTGCCTGGAAAATCCATGGACGGAGGAGACTGGTGGGCTGCAGTCCATGGAGTTGCTAGGAGTTGGACACGACTGAGCGACTTCACTTTCACTTTTCACTTTCATGCATTGGAGAAGGAAATGGCAACCCACTCCAGTGTTCTTGCCTGGAGAATCCCAGGGACGGGGAAGCCTGGTGGGCTGCCGTCTCTGGGGTTGCACAGAGTTGGACACAACTGAAGAGACTTAGCAGTAGCAGCAGTCTTATAATATCAATTTAATGCATCCATTGAGGAACTTTTTATGGGAATGTCACCATGTTGACCTTTATTATTTTAGTATATCACTGTAATGAATAAAGAGTTAAAAGCAGATCAGTGCCTTACTGAGTTTTGTCTTGAGCTCAAATCCTGAAAAGAAACAATGCACATTTTATTCACATTTGATCTATAGCGTGCTTCTCTCATGAGCATGCATTATGACATTTTCTTCTTGGCTTATCTTCTGGGCAAGGAGAGAGATGTTAAGGAAACAAAAAGCTTACCCTTTTGAAGTTTTAGAGCATTTACTTTAAGAAAAGGGGAGTCACGTTAAATAAATAATATTTTCTTCAGTATTTATGTGTGGGTGGAGGCAGTGTGTGAGAGGGAAAGAGTACTAGGCAGAGAGGCAGGACCCTGGTGTCACATCCTCAGATTTGTCAGTGATGGAGCCTCTGTTTAATTACATCTAAAGTGTCAGGTTACACTAGGATAATCCATTTTGGATTTCCAAGTCCAAACCATTCCCACACATAATTTTACTGGGAAAGATTATCAAATTTATTCAGACATTTATAGTCAGTTCTCAAATGAATATATTTTAAATCTAATTTTTAAAAATGTTATGAAAGTACAAAATTGAAAAAGTCTGAGTACCTTAAGGTAACTCATCTTTGATATATACTGAGCATTTAAAATTTCAGTTATGTTTATCTTTAAATACTAAAATATCACCATTTTTATTTAGCCAAGTGTCCAAAATTCCACCAAAAGAAAGCTACATTTCTACAGCTTTTCTTTCTAAACTGCAGCTTTAGAAAAAGAAGTTAGTTAAGTCACAGTTGGTTGAGAGGGTCATATTTTGCTTCATTTTGTACTATTGAAAGAGTTTTAAAGGAGAACTGGAGACTTAATTTTACGTATTAATAATGCTATTTGTGCCAGATTATATTTTTAAAGTAATGTGTAAATGCTTTTAAATCTATAAGGGTCATTTTCTGTTTTAGAATGGTCTTGCTGATTAAATAACTTTAAATTTGTTTTTCTTTAATCTTCAGAGGGGGATTATTTAGGATTGTTCAGTCATAGTTTTTCTAGATGCTCACAATAAAGAGATATATTTTCAAACTGAACCAGTGCATCTTTCCATAATGCTCTGAAGAGCATTTGTTCTTTAAAAATTCTAATTCCCAAAACATTCTTAAAGATAATAGGTCAATTCTGCCATTGTATGATCAAAACCCTTAATCCCTGTTTTGTTTAATTCCTTGATCTCTGAAGATTTCAATACTTGTCCAAATTCCAACTAGATTTAGGAAATACAATATGAGACATACAAAAAAAAAAAAAAAATCTTAGGATTGCTAAAGACACCAGAAAGTAACTCTTTTCCTGGCAAGCTGTAGAATGTCATTCACTTCTGTTTCCAAAGAGCCTTTAAAAAAAACATTGTTTAGATTGTATTTGAAGGCAGAATTTTTCAAATTTTATCCGTAGGCACAAAATTTTAAATTGTCCCCTTTGCTAAGATGTCATGGAGAAGAGATACATAAAAATAGACAACATTCTATGCAAAGTTCAAGAATGTTATGATTCTTCCATCAGATTTTTATGATTTGTTCTTTCTTCTATCTTATAATCTTCTAATATAATTGCTATCTTGCTATTTTCACTGTTCCTTTGGAGTTTTCCTTTAACATTCAGGCCACCAAACTTTCTTGAGTGGGACTTTGGTTCCTCGGAAATCCATGTTAAGAATATCCTTTGTGAACACCAATTAAAATATGAGAAAGAACAGACTGACTAAAAGAAGCTTAAATTACAGCTGGTGGAAATTAGATGAAACAAAGAAAATGTCTTTAATGTTAAGTTTGGTTAGTCTTTGTAATAGGTTTTAAAGGATATGTCACTTTTTAAATAGTATTTCAGCAAATCTTGGGAAAATGGCCTAGATATTCCACATTTTTATCAGGAAATAATAAATATTAGTGAATGAATGCCCCAATTACTTTCGTTTATTCAAAGTCCACTTTAATTTGCACCCAGTAATGTGAATGCTGTTTCAAACTGTCACTGCATCACTACTGGGAGCAGTAACATGTCTGGACCCATGACAAGTTGGTCTGTACAAATCTTGCTCATTCTGCCTTTGAAAGTTATAATCAATTTCTATGGTAGCTACATCTTGAAGGCTTTATTCTTAGCAAATTACATATCTAACACTCAGTATGCGATGCAATGTCATTTTGTATATTACACTGTTATAAACAAACAACTCAGTATACTAGATAACCATAAGCAAAGATATTTCCAGATTTTAAAATCATACTAAGAGAATTTCAGGTTCATTGGGTGAAGGAAGAAGACCAATAATCAGAAAAATAAATCATGATGTCAGACCCAGAAAAATGTAAAGACTGTTTACTTCATATGGAATTGGTCACGTAAGTAGCTCAAAAATAAATCTCTAAGTAATACAAAGTTTTAAGATGCATTTCTATGGTGCTAAAAGTTAAATACTTACAAAACAATGTATACAGTATATAGTAGAACACGTTTTTACATTCTTCTCATGCCTCATGTAAGAAAGACTATATAGTATTATGATTTAAAGTTTGCTAAACTTCTTTCTCTCCTTAAATTGTGAACCCTCTTTTGTAGATAACAAGCCACAGAAATGTCTACTATATATATAGCTAATATGTATCAGCTAACCTTATGAAATGGCCATTATTTGACTCTTTTGATTTAAAAAGTAGCATTTAATATGCTGCTGCTGCTAAGTCACTTCAGTCGTGTCCGCCTCTGTGTGACCCTATAGATGGCAGCCCACTAGGCACCCCGGTTCCTGGGATTCTCAAGGCAAGAACACTGGAGTGGGTTGCAATTTCCTTCTCCAATGCATGAAAGTGAAAAGTGAAAGTGAAGTCACTTAGTCGTGTCCGACTCTTAGCGACCCCATGGACTGCAGCCCACCAGGCTCCTCCATCCATGGGATTTTCTAGGCAAGAGTACTAGAGTGGGGTGCCATTGCATTTAATATGGATCCACCTAATCAAGCAAGTCTTGACAGGGTTATTGTATTAATATCCTAGGACTGCTGCAACAAAGTACTCCTGGAAGACAAGTAGGACAGAAAATGTGAAAGGACCTGTGTATGTGCATGTTAATTTGAATACTTAAAAAATATGATATATGAAAAAAGTCCTCATTAAAAATGTCATTATTGTCAGAAACATTTTCTAATTACTTGGAACATTCCAGAATAAGCTGAGAACTTTAAATTGTTATCATCCCTGATTTTTGCAATATTTCAATCAAGAAAACATAAACCTTGGGAACTGCTAAGGGATCATTGGCAGATCCTCATTATTCAGCATGTGTCCCGGATGGTAAAAGGATCAATGACAAAAGGCTTCAGCCTGGCAAGGGCTTTTCTACTAAAGGAGAAGCAGTGTGACTAATATGTAGATATCTTGTGAAAGCTTTTCTGTGCAGAGCACCAGGAGGAAACAAACTACAAGTAAACTATAACTTGTTGTGTCTATATGGGTTGATGGGACTAACTAAACATACCTATATGCAGGTCAGGAAGCAACAGTTAGATCTGGACATGGAACAACAGACTGGTTCCAAATAGGAAAAGGAGTTCGTCAAGGCTGTATCTTGTCACCCTGTTTATTTAACTTTATGCAGAGTACATCATGAGAAACACTGGGCTGGAAGAAGCACAAGCTGGAATCAAGATTGCCGGGAGAAATATCAATAACCTCAGATATGCAGATGACACCACCCTTATGGCAGAAAGTTAAAAAGCCTCTTGATGAAAGTGAAAGAGGAGAGTGAAAAAGTTGACTTAAAGTTCAACATTCAGAAAACTAAGACCATGGCATCTGGTCCCATCACTTCATGGCAGATAGATGGGGAAACAGTGGAAACAGTGTCAGACTTTATTTTGGGGGGCTCCAAAATCACTGCAGATGGTAATTGCAGCCATGAAATTAAAAGACGCTTACTCCTTGGAAGGAAGTTATGACCAACCTAGATAGCGTATTAAAAGCAGAGATATTACTTTGCCAACAAAGGTTCGTCTAGTCAAGGCTATGGTTTTTCCAGTGGTCATGTATGGATGTGAGAGTTGAACTGTGAAGAAAGCTGAGCACCAAAGAATTGATGCTTTTGAACTGTGGTGTTGGAGAAGACTCTTGAGAGTCCCTTGGACTGCAAGGAGATCCAACCAGTCCATCCTAAAGGAGATCAGCCCTGGGATTTCTTTGGAAGGAATGATGCTAAAGCTGAAACTCCAGTACTTTGGCCACCTGATGCGAAGAGTTGACTCATTGGAAAAGACCCTGATGCTGGGAGAGATTGAGGGCAGGAGGAGAAGGGGACGACAGAGAATGAGATGGCTGGATGGCATCACCGACTTGATGGCCATGAGTTTGAGTGAACTCTGGAAGTTGGTGATGGACAGGGAGGCCTGGCGTGCTGCAATTCATAGGGTTGCAAAGATTCGGACACGACTGAGCGACAGAACTGAACTAAACATACTGCAGTAATACTTTCATAATACATGTAAGTCAAACTATCATGCTATACACTTTACACAGTGATGTATGTCAATTATATATTCATGAAAATGCAAAAAATAAATCTCACATATGATCACGTAACTCATCTATCCAGTCATTTAGCAAATGCTCAGCAGTGAACAAGGCCATGGACTTTGGTTTGAATTTGAATCTTGGCCTTGGGGTTCATTAGTTTGGTTAAGTTACTTAACTTCTCTAAGTTTCATTTCATGCACTTTTAAGAGGGGCATAAGAAATGCAATTCAAATGATTCTTAAGCAATTAAGTCATGTTATAAGATGTAAAACATTTAGTTCAGTTCTTGGCACATAAAATATACTCAGTATGAGGCAGCTCTTATTATACAACACAGAAAAGCTTTCACCCGAAAATCCAAACTTCAACATAGTATTTATCCATTAGAGCTGTTTCCCAAAATACGTATTAGAATAATATTAATTTTGAAAGATAAAAGTTATGAGGTTAAATAAACTTGAGAAAGTACTGAATCACATTTTCCCCTTCTGGAGGTTTCCCTTAGTCCATCAGAAGTTCTGGGAAGTTTTGAGATAAGGGGTTAACTTTATTTAATCCAGAATTTCCAAACATATTCAAACACAAAACCCCAATAATATAGCTCCCATTGCTTTTTTTAACTTTCCTTGTGTTCTGCCAAACACGTTTTGGAATATATTGCCTAAAACAAAAGAGCTTATGGAATAAAATCAAAACAATAATATGGGAATTGTATCCTTTCCCACTGTCTCATGCCATTTCATTTGAACTATCCTATTAATACAGTTAGAAAGACGGGCTAGGAAGGTATCATTATGGATATTTCACAGTAAGGAAGCAGGCTGATGTTTTGTAACTGGACAAAATGAAACAACTAATATGTGATGGAACCAAGACTTCCAAGTAGTTGTTCAGATACCTGGGCCACCTTCCCTATATGTTTGATACACGCTCTGAATATTTTCTACATATTCAGAACTTTGCATTTTTACTTTCCCACAGAGTTAACCTGCATTACTGTTCTCTCACTCTGTTCTATGCCTGTCACATATGGTGTCTTTGCTGGGGCAGAGTGAATGAATGTGCGGGCAAGCGGGCGTGGTGAAGAGGTGTACCTAGACCTCAAGCCCTTTTTTAAAAATCTTTTTACATTGTATTGGGGTATACCCAATTAACAAGCAACACTGTGACAGTTTCAGGTGAACAGTGAAGGTACTCAGCCATACATTCTCCCCCAAACTCCCCTCTCACCCAGGCCACCACGTAACATTGAGCAGATTTTCTATGTGCTGTACAGTAGGGCTTTGTTAGTTATCCATTTTAAAAATAGCACTGTGTACATGCCCATCTCATCGAGCACTTTTAAATATGATAAGCTCAAAATCCAAAGGACATTATATGCCTTTTATGTAAATTTAAAAAATTCTACAATTTACCCAACATACAGGTAGAAGGACGATTATGAGGACTGTTGGCACACCATATTTAGAGAGAGAGTCCCCGTTCTATTCACTTCATGTTTGGAGAAACTGAACTGGGCCCTGTGGATAAGGAATCACATGGCACTTCCTATGGCAAACAATCACAGTGCTGCAACAATTAAGGCAAGGTCAAGGTCAGAGACCACTGAGAATCATTTCTTGATCCAGGGTTGCTGGAAATTGGTCTGAAGCCTCAGCAACTGTGAAACAGCAAAACAGACTCTCATAGTTTTGATAGAGGCCCCTAAAGATCCCATTCAATACTATTCGCTCTGACTGTTTTTAGTTGTGTGGCTTTGATGCCTTTGAACATCACTGTAACCTGGGGATGTTAATACAACTTTACAGCAAGTTTAAATGAAAACTATAGGTAAATGTATATTGGTAGGCACTAGTAAGTCTTTTAAGAAGAACTCCATGAGGTCATTTCTATATAACACATAAAGACAAGTAAAGCTCAGAAAGGTAAAAAATGTATTGATACTTAAAGTCATGCAGCTATTAAGAAACTGACATTGGGATTCAACTAGATCGGGACTCTTAAGTAGATACTGCTTCACCGTGCTGCTTTCCCTCATTTATTTTCAAACCATAAGGGATTGGGCTCAACTGAAGAGTTTCTCAACTCTGCTTCATTCATGACATTTTTTTAAAACTTCACAGATCTAAATATTCCTACTGATTCACCACTATGAAACATGGTGCTGGAGCGATATTATTATCACTCCTTTCTCTAAAGGAGCTCTTATACCAGCATGGCTGATATGGCTTGAAAACTAGAGCATGCCCATTAAACTGGGCACAATTAAGTCTGAGCACAATGGCTCCACAATATAATAAAACTCAGGAGCAGATCTTCAGAGAGAAGCCAGGTATTGATTAGTTCTTGTGTGCTGACTGCTATGAGAATTTCTGAGTTTCACACAAATGAAAGGACAAATTGCTTTTTGGAAATCATTGCAAGAGCTTATCACAGATGATTTTTCTATGTATGCATGTATCTATTTATCTAATGTATCTCATATACAAATGCATGTACACGCACATATGCCACATACAAACAAAAATAAAAATGAAGCTGAAATATCAGGACAACTTTATCCTCAGCTTATGTACAAGAATACTTTCCCATCACAGGTAACCAAGGTGGGAAGTGAGTCTAAACAGAAAAGGGAGCAGCCTGTCCTTATGTGCTCTACACACTGAGGGAAAGTGTTATTTGAACATAAATTGTGTCATTTCCCTTCTACCATGGATTTCATATAGTGAGTTTAACATGATCATGAAAATAAATATTATACAATGATTTTTAGCATCTGGATTTACCTGAAGGAATGGATGAATTAACTTACATGTAAGTTGAGAATTGTATGGGGTCTCTGCCATTTAGAGACTAAATATTTAGTTCTTTCCTTAATAAATATTTATAAATTGCCTATTAAATGCAAGCCTGTCATTAGGTATTAGGGATAAAATAATGAAAAAAATATATGTGGACTTATTCTTAAGGAATTTATTACTTTGTAGGAGAAACAGGCGCTAATAAGTATAAAAATAAGTGCTAGCAAGAAACACATCAGACACCACGAGAGAATAGGAGCATCCAGCCAAATTTGAGGAATATGGATAGTTTCAATAAAGGAGACTGAGATAAAATGAGAATAAGTCAGAGTTAGTGACGTAAAGCATGGGAGGAAGACCATGGCAGACAAGAGTGCTCAAAATTTCTGGAAAACAAAAGAGTATAGTACACAAAGAGACTGAGTGTAGGCCGTTACGGCCGAAATTAAGAGAGAAAAGGTAATAGTGATGTGTGATGACAATTAGGAAAATACAGAGATGCGACCCAGCGGGATCTTGTGGGTCACAGTGAGAATTTCATGTACGTGGAATGCAATGGGTTAATGCTATGGATCAAGGTATTTCATTCATACCTTGTTTTCTCTGAAATGTATAATTAATATGGTAACCAATTCAATTAGCTTTAATGAAGTTCTGTCACTGTTGTTCTTATTGATATTATGATTACGGTAAATTTCTCTACAATCTGCTGGATTGTCGTCTCAGTAAAATTCTGTTGTTAGTGGTTATCAAGACCACTTGTTCTACTGATTTTCATCTTGGGACATACTGCTTAACATATGGTCTGTTTTTTAAAAAAAGTGCAACTTTAGCAAACATATACATTTTTAAAACATGATGCTTTCCTTCATATCCAGGATCTGTTGAAATGTAAATTTTCAACTTTAAGTGTTAATATGATTTTAAAGTTTCATGTGAAAAGTCAAAAATTAAATACTTCTCAGATTTAAAAATATATATATTTATAGGTCCCTTTTATAATTATATTCTGGCTCAAGAATTAGGGCATTTCATCTGTGATTTGCCTAAGGATGTCTGCTGTAAACACTTTTCCTGACTTTTCCTTTCTCTTCTTTCCAGTCTCTTTAACAGGATCAATGTTTGTTAACTGTTACAGGCAACATCAGTTATAGTATATTATCTAGGATTTGGCTTATTGAATGCTCTCGGGCTTTGCTGTAGACAATCCTACAATCTGTCCATCTCACTAAATCCAGTTTGTAGGAAAAGAAATACTATGAATGATATCAATAAGTAATGTTTTGTCTCATATTTTGACTGCAGGAAAAAACTAAAACATGTGATTTCATTAAAGTAACTCTAATATAGTGTCATTATTTCCATTTTATAGTCCAGAATGTTGAAGGTCAGAGGCAAAGCTCTTTGCCCAAGGACCTCCAATAGTTGATCTATGGTGAAATCCTTTTTCTTCTGTTCCATTTCTCATTTTCCTCCATTCACTCTACTACTCTTCATATATACATTAAGCCTGTAATACTGAATTTGTAGATGAGTATACTATATATTTAATCACACATGTAATTACATATTTGGCAAATTGGAGACATTATCCCCCAACTTTCAGTATCAGGATCTGTGGCAGCAGAAAGTATCCAAGGAATTGAGCTCATCATTTCCAAGTAATACCTTTCCCCTTTGACATCTCTCATTGTGTTTTCAATTATCTTCTCAATTTATGGATATTCTGAGCCTGAGTACTCATGATTTTTTTTTCAAAAACTGAAATTATATTATTTTTCTCCAAGCATCCTTTCTTCTTTATTCCGTCTTAGTGTTAATAATGGACCCATTCTTCGTGTCACTGAAGATGTCAGCCTCAGTGTGATTTTGAGATTCTTTCTTAATTATCTTTGACATACAGAATGGATCAATCCAATCTCTCTTTTTCTTTTTCCTGACAAAGTTTCCTGATGCTGTCTCTACCTCTTTCCTTTCTGAAGAGCTATCTGGAGACAGATATTCAGCTTGCATATATTTATGTTCTCAGGAAAAGAGAACATCAGTGTAATCTCCAACACGCTGACTGTTAGTTTGACATGTAATGGTCACACCTTCCCATCTCATTGAAAAGGTTGGGATGAATTAATTGAAACATTTAGCCAATTGAATTTATGGTCAGAATGTTGTCATAAAATGAGAAATTTGATGTAAGGGGATTTTTTCTGGCTACTTTAAATATATTCCTTTTACACCAACTTTTTTGTATTAGCTACTTAGAGTCTAAATTTACCCAGGACAATGAGATATCTGAGTTTTACAGACTCCTTTATCCCCTTCTGCTGACGTCCTATAGCTCTAACCACACATTCTGTAGTTTTTGACATTAAATTCTAGGTATCTCCAGAAACATTTAACATAGTCTTGATGCTGCTCTAGTGGATGCTGCACTCTTCCTTGAACTCTGTTGGAAAATGCCAGATCTCCTGCCCCTGGGACTGCTTCTTCACTGGCTGTCCCGACCCTGCACCACTGGACTCCCAACATTTTTGCCAGATGGTGACACCACTATGCCATTACCCCTATAGCCCCAAATGGGCTTTACCTTCTCCCCTTTCCTTAGCTCCAGTCCCTGCTGGGGGTGGGGCAGGGTGTGGATCCCACTGGTTATTCCATTCTGGTGTTTTTGAGTATTAAAATCTTTACTGCTGCTCTTCCGGGGCCTCACTGATGGCTGCCTGCACATTCATTGTGCCAAAGCCCCAGGAAAGCCTACAAGAGAGAGAGGAACCCTAAAATAATGATATTTGCATTGAGATTTTATACAGCTTAGCTGAAATAACTTCAAGTTTTATTTATTTTGCTTGTTTATTTTGTTTTGTTGCATCTTAATTCCAGGCCATTGATTTAATCACTTCCATCACAAAGTCCCCCTCAAATTTATTCATATCTATATACATCCCTTCATCTCCATTACTCATTTCCATTCCCTCTTCACAGTTTAAAATCCTAATGTATTTAATGCACATTCTTTTGATCTTATAACTATGTCTTTGAAATGTATATTGTTATTTTGAACAAATGTCATTTTGGACCATATAGTCCAACAATTTTTTTTTTTTCTTGTCACTATGCTTTCATGTTTGCTGTATGTACATCCAGTCTGTTGTTTCTGACTGTTGCACGGTGCCCCAGCATGCGTAAACATCGCGTTTTTGCCTATCCGCTGCCAGTGATAGATACATGGATTGCAGCCAACTCATCACCATCTCAACTAATACTGCTTTACAGGAGGGATCGTATCCCCTTGTGGCCCTGTGTGAGGATTTATCTGTGCCAGCTTCCTAGTGGCTCAGATAGTAAAGAATCTGCCTGTAGTACAGGAGACCAGGGCTCAATCCCTGGGTCAGGATGATCCCCTGGAGAAGAGAATGGCAACTCACTCCAGTATTCTTACCTGGAGAATCCCATGGACAGAGGAGCCGGTGGGCTACAGTCCATGAGGTCACAGTCGGACATGACTGAGCAACTAACACTTTTCACTTTCACCTAGAAGAATTGATGGAGAATATACACACTTTATTTAAGTATATGCTTCCAGATTGTCCTCTAGATTAGCAGTTCTAGTCTGCATTCCTGACACCACATGAGGCTTTCTCTCTACATCCACACTATACTAACACTTGGAATTATCTGACAAAGTACAGATGTTTACCAGTCTTTCTGCCTCTCCTCTTTCTAGGCATAAGGTGCTGTGCTTCCACACCCCTTCAAGTTAGATGTGGCTATGCAATTTGCAATGAACAATGGAATATACAAAGAAGTGAGTTAAGAGTGGTACCTAGTTTGCCATGTGAGGCTTATTGTTGAGTCAGCCTGTTGTACCTGCCTACATCTTTCTTTGCTTAGGGCTCCATTATAAGAGATCTCTTTTTAGTGTGCAACACTGTTCGATTCCTCTAGCATTCCTCAGACGTAACCAAATATCCCTGAACCTCTATCTTAAACTCAGACCTGGCTCAGGACGAGAACCTTACTAGAGATGTCTACCACAACCCACATTTTTCTGCCTTTTTAGAGGACAGAATTTATTGAGTATTTTCTTGATAGCCTAGTCCATCATTTACAATGTCAAATACTACAAAATACTGTTTTGGAAAATGTTCTTAGGAACTCCTCACACATACAGGGCAATGTTACATTAAGCTAAAAGAGCCAAGAATACGATGCTACTTAGAACCCTGCATCTACTTCTCTACAGTTTTCTTTTCCCTTTCATCCTGTCACTCTGCAGGTTCCTGCAGCTATCCTAACAGGCATCCTGTTAGTATTCTTGCGCATTTGGACGCTCTCATTTCCTCCACGAAAGCAGGAGCAATAGCTGTTCTTTTTTAATCACTTCTGCACACTCACTGCATGCCGTTCTTACAGTATGTGCTTAGTTTACCTTTCTGTATTTGCTATTTTGAATCTAATATGATTGCAGAGTATGAGAAGTGAGATTATTATAATAGCCTGAAACAACTATAAATATTTTTTGAGGGAGGGACTGAGAGATCACCTATGGATTAAGTGAAGCCGTTTAATGTTAGTATTTAACGAGCTGATTTTAGTTCATTAAGGATCCTTTGCACTACATTTTTAAATTGATGTGTAGTTGACATATTACATTTGCTTCAAGTGTAAATCATAATGATCAATATTTGCATACATTGCCAAGTGATCACCACAATAGTCTAATTAACATCAGTCACCATTCATAGTTACAATTTTTTTTTCTTGGGATGAGAACATGTAAGATCTACTCTCTTAAACTTTCAAGTAGGCAATGCAGTATTATAAACTGTAGTCATCATTCCGTACATTACATTCCCAGGACTTATTTAATTTATAATTGGAAATTTGTACCTTTTGATTCCAGTTTTTTAAATTACTGATTCTCAAATCTGTTTCAGTTAGTTGAGGTTATATAACAAATGTTCTTTGAAATAACTGTAATTATGTTAAGCTTTAAAAAATGGTCGATAAGTCAAAAGACCGACACTTTTGAGGTACTGAGTATAAAAAGCCTTCAGGGAGGACATCAGAATTTTTTTTTTCTCATCCTGGGTTTTCCCATTTATAACATAAAATATTTACATTAGATTACCTTTTAGTCCCTTTTTCCTCAGCTATGTGATGTTGCTTCTACATCTCTATGTCAGAAGCTTTTAATTTTTTATTGACAGCCTAAATTTAAATATTTATGAACATGTTTAAAATATCCAGACACCTAACTTTTAGTTTTATAGGTAAAATATCCAAATAAGTTGGTATCCAGGGTCTACGTGGGTGGGGGGAAGTAAGTCTTTATTCTAGGAAGAAAAATTGTTTTTACAGAGCACACAGCTGAATGCATTTTAATGTACAAGCAAAAAATATTTTAAGATAATTCTTGTTTACTTATTTGGGAAACACTACTAATTCTATATTCTTAGAATTATGAATCATCATTTCAAATAGTGGTCCTTTTCAAAGTCTCACTAGTGTATTTCTATCTCAAAATGCATTTTTTTTTTTTAACAATTTCAAATCAGTCATCAGAAGACCAGCTAAAGGCTCAAAGGTACTATATGAAGCCAAAAATGTTTTATTTTTGAAAGTGTACCTTCCCTTATTTAACCTCATATGGGGTGGTGCTCAGTGGAGGACCAAGGTAAGATGATATTAGTCAGGAGCAGCTGATTGAATTAGCTCAGATATGACAATAGTGTGTGGGTCATCTGTGCACCTTTCTGAGCCCTGAGAATGGGGAAGAACTGGTGCCAATGACAACCAGAAAGGTATTTAGTATGGCTTTCAAGGTGAAAAGTGTGCTCGAAATAGTGGTCTGTTCTGACCTTTAAGGGATAAACAAGGATTCACAATGGACTGAGGAATTTAACCAAGGCCAAAGAATTAGTTAGAGATGAGCCAAGACTAGAACTCAATTTTGCTTCCTTCTCAGAGTTTCTCCACAGCACACTCCCTCTGGGTTATATCTTATATAACTTTTCTTTTTGACTTTTTGGAATAATTTTATATTTTCTGCTTCTTCACACTCATTTCAAAATAGTTTTTTTTTTTTTTTTAACCTATATTCATTTAAATAAATTCAGAAAGAAAGATGCCTCATTTAGGCAGAATTCTTTAAGGGGCATTGTTTAACACCACTCATACTGACTAGAAATTTCCATAGCTCTAATCTGCTATATATTTATAATAATAAGCAAAGGTGTTTTTCACCTTAGGGCTTTATGCAGGCAACAAAAGGATTCATTAAGAAAAATGAACTCTATACGAGGGACACTATATGAGGATCTAAATGAACAATATAATGAGGAACATATGTAGTTTACCATATGTTGCTGTTGTTCAGTCGCTCAGTCATGTCTGACTCTGCGACTGCATGGACTACAGCTCGCCAAGCTTCTCTGTCCTTCATCATCTTCCAGAGCTTGCTCAAACTCATGTTCATTGAGGTAGTGATGTCATCCAACCATCTCGTCCTCTGTCAACCCCTTCTCTTCTTTTACAATATGGAATGTTCTAAAATACATTCCTGGTTTTCTGAGACCATTCTCCAATTCTTCGTCAATAAACAGAGGAGGATAACACGTGACCAGACTGGCCATCAATATTTTCACTTAAGTTGAGAGGATATTCCATGTAAATGAAGCTTCCTTTGTCCCAACTCAGAGTAACTCTTACCAAGTCTAATTTTTCTTTTTAATGCCTAGTCTCAAAGAACCTACTTTAAATGCAAAAGTTGTATGTTTTGCTGTCTGCTGGAAGTTTCACTTCTTTCCAATATATTCTGCAAAATGTTGCAAAGACTGTGAGGCTTCAGCTTTCTGTTTCCCTGAGAATCCCGAGTCTGTTTCCTTTGCTGGCTGCATTCTCTTGTAGGTTTACTACTTCTGACGACAATGCTATTTTAAAGCTAATTTGCTTGGAAGAGTTCCCTCCAAAAATGAATCCCCTCATTGTGCAAAATATAGCCACCATAATACTTCCTCTGTAGTACAGCAACAGTAGCTCAGAAGCAGCTCCAGGGAACTGATGGTTTAATCATTCCTTATCCAATATCAGGTGAGTTATAGTAATATAATTGTTTTTCTTTCAGATGGACTAGTAACATAATACTGTGTTTCAGTAGCTGCTTTTAAGGCAGTGTCTATGCAACATACATTTGATTAAAGAGTAGAAAAATTATCATAAAACAACAAGTCATCAGCTTTATGTTTTGGAATTATGTATGAGTTTATATACTTTCAGAAGTAATAAGAGGTTAGATAAAAAATATACATAGTGATGATTAATTTAAGATAATTGGATTTAGTGAGCATAATATGGGCAAAAGGATTCAACTCAACAATCATTCTTCAAGTGTGTACGCTGTGCAAGGCATCCCTGGAGATACAGTGATGAACAAAATACAATTTTTTTTCCTAACGAATCTCAAGCTAGAAAGGATAAAAAGTTATGTATGTAAAAACAAACAAACAAAGAAAGGTATTAGCTATGGCCAAGCTTCTGCTTATTGCTGTGTTTTGAACTTCCTTGGACAGTAGGAAGGAATCAACAGAAATTTTTTTGCACCACTTCACTTGAGGAATTGGGACTAAAGGGGCAGGAAGGAGCCAGCTTGGGCTCTCACATTGTATTAGGTGGAGATGAAGGAAACTGGGCTGGCATAGAAGCCTGCAGCTACTTCAAAGATTTGTCTCCCTGACTGGTGCCTTGGACTTTAAGATAAAATCTCATACATGATCATTTTACTTTATTAAAAGTCTACTATATTCAAATAATTTCATACACAGTCTATTGAACCCTCTCAATGCAGGGTAGTCTTTCAGAGTTTGGTTCTACACTGGTTCTCAAACTATGTAAGAAAAATGAAATAAGTTGTCTGACACACTAACATACTAGATTTAAAAGATGAACAGACCACTTGTAACCAAAACACAGAATAACTTTAAACATCTCTAATATTGTTCAAATATATATGCTTATTTCTTGTGAAAGTATCTTTGTTACTTACTGTTAAAAGGTTACCACTTCAGCTGTATGGAGACAGGAACTATATTATGAAGGATTCTATGAGATATGTGTTGGTAAGTCACCTATTTTCATGCTTATATGGAAAAATGTGACCTGGGAATAAGGATATTTTCCTGTTTGGACCACAAATGATTTGGGGAAATCAATGCTGTTTTGGTATGTGAATAATTTAAAGCTTTGGAGGAGTCAACAATGGATCCAAAAAAGAATATGGCCAGGACCACATGATAGTGAAAATGACAATTTGTGAGTCAGAAAATTTTCTGGAATTCCTCAGATAAAACTAGAGAAGAAAAAAGAACAAGATGGCAAAGGAGTAGGTGGATGTGGAGTACGTCTCTCTCCACAGATACATCATAAATACACCTTCAGACACAGAAGTGCATGCAGGACACCAGGTAAGAGCAGACGGGAGTATCTGACTAGTGGAAAAGAATATATAGAATCATGCAAAACTTGAGACAAACCCTGAGTCTTTGAAGTGGGAGCACTGACTCCAAGATCCTAGACTATCAGAAAACTAACTCTGCTGCTGCTGCTGCTGCTAAGTCGCTTCAGTCGTGTCTGACTCTGTGCGACCCCATAGACGGCAGCCCACTAGGCTCCCCCGTCCCTGGGATTCTCCAGGCAAGAAGACTGGAGTGGGTTGCCATTTCCTTCTCCAATGCCCTGAAAGTTAAAGTGAAAGTGAAATTGAAGTCGCTCAGTCGTGTCCGACTCTTTGCGACCCCATGGACTGAAGGCTACCAGGCTTCTCCTTCCATGTGATTCTCCAGGCAAGAGTACTGGAGTGGGTTGCCATTTCCTTTTCCAGGGGATCTTCCTGACCCAGGGATCGAACCCGGGTCTCCTGCATTCCAGGCAGATCAAATAGTGAGAACTCACATAAAAGAAACCACTTGAATACAAGACCTGACGTCACCCAACCACCAGTAGCACCCTGTGCAGGATGCCTCATCTAAACGACAAACAAAACAAAAATACAAACCAAATCATCAGCAGACAGGATAACCACCCCATTCAGCCTTGCCCATAAGAGGAAAAACAAACAAACAAAAACTCAGCACAACCTGACCCTATAAGAAGCTTACATAAACCACTGGACCAACCTTAGGAGGGCAGAAACCAAAAGGAAGAAAGAATTCAACCTTGAAGCTTGGGAAAAGAAGACCTAAAACAAAATAAGTTAAAAAAATTATGAAAAGGCAGAGGAATACTACACAAATGAAGGAACAAACTAGAAACACAGAAGTCCAAATAAATGAAGAGGAAATAGGCAAACTACCTGAAAAAGAATTCAGAATAATGATAGTAAAGATGATAAAATACCTTGAAAACAAAATGGAGAAAATGCAAGAATTAATTAACAAAGACCTAGAAGAATTAATGTATAAACATACAGAGACAATACAATTACTGAAATTAAAAATACTCTAGAAGGAATCAAGAGAAGAATATCTGAAGCAGAAGAATGAATCAGTGAGCTAGAAGATAAAATGGTGGAAATAACTTCTGAAGAGCAGAATAAAGTAAAAAGAATGAAAAGAACTGAGGATAGTCTCAGAGACCTCTGGGACAATATCAAACACCAACATTCAAATTATAGGGGTCCCAAAAGAGGAAGAGAAAAAGAAAGGGTATGAGAAAATTTGTGAAGAGATTAGAGTTGAAAATTTCCCCAACATGGAAAAGGAAATAGTCAATCAAGTCCAAGAGGTTCAAAGAGTCCCATATAGGATAAACCCGAGAAGAAACACACCAAGACACATGCTAATCAAACTAACAGAGACTAAACACAAAGAAAGAATATTAAAAGCAGCAAGGGAAAAGCAACAAGTAACATACAAGGGAAAACCACATACGCTTAACAGCTGATCTTTCAGCAGAAACTCTGCAAGTCAGAAGGAATGGCAGGATATATTTAAAGTACTGAAAGGGGAAAATCTACAACCAAGATTACTGTACCCGGCAAGCATCTCATTCAAAATTGATGGAGAAATAAAAAGTTTTTCAGACAAGCAAAAGTTAAGAGAATTCAGTTCCATCAAACCAACTTTACACCAAATGTTAAAGGAAATTATATAATTAAGAAATACAAGAGAAGAAAAAAGATCTACAAAATCAACCCCAAACAATTAAGAAAATGGCAATAGGAAGATATATATCAATAATTACTTTAAATGTAAATGGATTAAATGCTCCAACCACAAGACACAGACTGGCTGAATGGACATAAAAACAAGACCCATATATATGCTGACTACAAGAACCCACTTCAGACCTTAAGACACATATAGACTGAAAGTGAGAAGATGGAAAAATACATTCTATGCAAATGGGAAGCAAAGGAAAGCTGGAGTAGCAATCCTCATATCAGACAAAATAGACCTTAAAGAAGATTACAAGAGATAAGGAAGGGCACTACACAATGATCAAAGGATCAATCCAAGAGGAAGACATAACAGTTTTAAATATCTATGCACCCAGCAAAGGAGCACCTCAATACATAAGACAAACGCTAACAGACATAAAAGGAAAAATTGACAGTAACATAATAATAGTAGGAGATTTTATCAACCCACTCACACCAATGGACAGATCATCAAAACAGAAAATTAATAAGGAAACACAAGTCTTAAATGATACATTGGATGAGATGAATCTCATTGATATTTTTAGGACAATCCAAATGCAGACGAAAACACCTTTTTCTCAAGTGCACATGGAACATTCTCCAGAATAGACCACATCAAACCTCAGGAAATTTAAGAAAATTGAAATCACAATGCTATGAAACTAAACATCAATTACAAGAAAATAAATAAATAAATAAATGTAAGAAACACAAACATATGGATATTAAACAACATGTTTCTAAATAACCAACAGGTTACTGCAGAAATCAAAAGGGAAATCAAAAAATTGCTAGAAACAAATGACAATGAAAATATGACAGCTCAAAATTTATGGGATGCAGCAAAAGCAGTTCTAAGAGGGAAGTTTATAGCAATACAATCCTACCTTAAGAAATAAGAAGAACATCAAATAGACAACTTAACTTCACACCTAAAACAACTGGAAAAAAAAAACAAAGTTAGTAGAAGGAAAGAAATCATAAAGATCTGAGTAGAAATAAATGAAAAATAAATGAAAAAAAAAATAGTAAAGATTAATAAAACTAAAAGCTGGTTCTTTGAGAAGATAAACAAAACTGATAAACCTTTAGCCAGATTCATCAAGGAAAAAAAGAGAGAAGAATCAGATCAACAAAATTAGGAATGAAAAAGGAGAGGTTACAACAGACAATACAGAAATACAAAGGATTGTGAGACTATTATGAACAACTATATGGCAATAAAATGGATAACCTGGAAGAAATGGACAGATTCTTAGAAAAGTTCAATCTTCCAAGATTGAACCAGGAAGAAATAGAAATTATGAACAACCCAATTACAAGCACTGAAATTGAAGCCATGATCAAAAATCTCCCAAACAAAAGCCCAGGGCCAGATGGCTTCATAGGAGAATTCCATCGAACATTTAGAGACAAGCTAATGCCTATCCTAAAACTTTCTCAAAAAAATCACAGAAGAAAGAACACTTCCAAACTCATTCTACGACGCCACCATCACCCTGATACCAAAACCAGACAAAGACAACACACAAAAAGAAAACTACAGGCCAATATCACTGGTGAACATAGATGCAAAAATCCTCAACAAAATTTTAGCAAACAGAATTCAGCAACACATCAAAAAGCTCGTACACCATGATCAAGTTGGGTTTATTCCAGGAATGCAAGGATTCTTCAATATACACAAATCAATCAATGTGATATACTATATTAACAAATTGAAAGTTAAAACCATATGATAATCTCAATAGATGCAGAAAAAGCCTTGACAAAATTCAGCACCCATTTATGATTAAAACTCTTCAAATAATGGGCATAGAAGGAACCTACCTCAGCATAGTAAAGGCCATATATGATAAGCCTACAGCAAACATTATTCTCAATGGTGAAAATCTGAAAGCTTTCCCCCTCAGATCAGGAGTAAGACAAGGGTGTCCACTTTCACCACTATTATTCAACTTAGTTCTGGAAGTCCTAGTTACAGCAATCAGAGAAGACAAACAAAAGGAATTCTGATTGGAAAAGAAGAAGTAAAGCTCTCACTGTTTGCAGATGACATGATACTGTACATAGAAAACCCTAAAGATAGTATCAGAAAATTACTAGAGCTAATCAGTGAATTTATCAAAGTTGTAGGATAGAAAATCAATAAACTGAAATCACTTGCATTTCTATATATTAACAATGAAAAATCAGAAAAAGAATTAAGGAATCAATCCCATTCACCATTGCAACAAAAAGAATTAAATATCTAGGAATAAACTTACCTAAGGAGACAAAAGAACTGTACACAGAAAATTAAAAGACACTAATGAAAGATATTAAGAAGAGATGGCAAGAATACACAGAACTGTACAAAAAAGATCTTCATGACCCAGATAATCACGATGGTGTGATCACTGACCTAGAGCCAGACATCCTGGAATGTGAAGTCAAGTGGGCCTTAGAAAGCATCACTACAAACAAAGCTAGTGGAGGTGATGGAATTCCAGTTGAGCTATTCCAAATCTTGAAAGATGATGCTGTGAAAGTGCTGCACTCAATATGCCAGCAAATTTGGAAAACTCAGCAGTGGCCACAGGACTGGAAAAGGTCAGTTTTCATTCCAATCCCAAAGAAAGGCAATGCCAAAGAATGCTCAAACTACTGCACAATTGCACTCATTTCACACGCTAGTAAAGTAATGCTCAAAATTCTCCAAGCCAGGCTTCAGCAATATATGAACAGTGAAATTCCTGATGTTCAAGCTGGTTTTAGAAAAGGCAGAGGAACCAGAGATCAAATTGCCAACATCCACTGGATCATGGAAAAAGCAAGAGAGTTCCAGAAAAACATCTATTTCTGCTTTATTGACTATGCCAAAGCCTTTGACTGTGTGGATCACAATAAACTGTGGACAATTCTTCAAGAGATGGGAATACCAGACCACCTGATCTGCCTCTTGAGAAACCTATATGCAGGTCAGGAAGCAACAGTTA
>NW_011495084.1:12919668-12920201 GCF_000754665.1 Bison bison bison | reverse complement strand
AAATATCAATAACCTCAGATATGCAGATGACACCACCCTTATGGCAGAAAGTGAAGAGGAACTCAAAAGCCTCTTGATGAAAGTGAAAGTGGAGAGTGAAAAAGTTGGCTTAAAGCTCAACATTCAGAAAATGAAGATCATGGCATCCAGTCCCAATACTTCATGGGAAATAGATGGGGAAACAGTGGAAACAGTGTCAGACTTTATTTTTGGGGGCTCCAAAATCACTACAGATGGTGACTGCAGCCATGAAATTAAAAGACACTTACTCCTTGGAAGGAAAGTTATGACCAACCTAGATAGCATATTCAAAAGCAGAGACATTACTTTGCCAACAAAGGTTCGTCTAGCCAAGGCTATGGTTTTTCCCGTGGTCATGTATGGATGTGAGAGTTGGACTGTGAAGAAAGCTGAGCGCTGAAGAATTGATGCTTTTGAACTGTGGTTTTGGAGAAGACTCTTGAGAGTCCCTTGGACTGCAAGGAGATCCAACCAGTCCATTCTGAAGGAGATCAGCCCTGGGATTTCTTTGG